>NC_028450.1:18863842-18906052 GCF_000263155.2 Setaria italica | reverse complement strand
CCGTGATGCCGGATCGTAGGAAGAGCCGGTCGCGGCTCGCCGCCGTCCGGATGGGGCGGTCGCCGGCGGCGGCATCGCCATCCCGCCTTCGCGCCGCCGCCGTAAGAGCGGGAGCGGGAGCGGCGCGCGGGGGATTCGGACGGCCGTGCGCCCGGCGCCGTCGTCGCGGTCGCGGACGCTGTGGGAGGGGAAGGGGCGGGCCCTCGCGCGCTCCGCGTCCGAGCCGGCACTCTGGTTCGGTGTGCGGGTCCACGCCCTCCCGGACGAGCTTGACCACGACTCCCCGCCGTCCCCGCCGCCGCCACCGCTCGAGCGCCCTCACACCTGCTTCGACGTCTTCGCGCCGGACTCGCCGTTCAGCAGCTCCCCCTCCGCCGCCTCCCTCACCAAGCCAAGCCCCCGGGAGGTACGGCGAACTATCTGAGAGTCTGAGACCAACCTTGTTAGGTCCGCGGTTTTTGCGGAGTTAACTGATGGAGGATGGTTTGGTGCAGGAGGCGAAGGTGGTGGTGAGCGTCACGGTGGAGGGGAGCGTCGGGCCGGTAAAGGCGATGGTCAGGCTTGGTGACAGCGTCGGGGAGGCTATTGCGGCGGTGGTGGAGAGGTATGCCAGGGAGGGCAGAAGCCCGCGCCTTGACCTGGCTGCCTCGGAGAGCTTCCAACTCCACCACTCTCACTTCAGCCTTCAGAGTAAGCCGCTACGCTTTTGCTGAACCTTCAATTGGACAATTAGTATTGCAAGGGTATCATCTTTTTTCTAGAAGGCGATGCCTGGTGTAAGAACTTGCGGCCAAACATTTGGTGGTTGTATGTGCTATTGTGGTTGCAATTTGGATGTTAGTGTGCAAATTGTACATGTGGCTTCTTTCAACCATCCCAATGGTTGTGGAGGCTACCAAATTCATAATATTGTTTCTGATTTAGTTTTTTGAACAGCACGGTATTATTTCTCCCTTTGTTTAAGGTAAACTCAAATGCAGATTGAGATGGTCTTAGTGAATTTGTGATCCAAATTTCTATGTAATCCTCTGGACTTTTTAGCACCAGAGACCATTCTTAGAAGGCCAATATGAAATATTTATCTGTCCACTGAATACAATTGTATATTAATTATGTGCCTGATAATTCTGGAGACAACTGTAGATTTGTTTGTGTTATTTTTTTAATAGAGAAGTTTGATTTTTGTTGTTTAAAGCATGTTCTTTTATTGATGATGCAACAAAATCTGATATCATGGACCTGTAGTTCTGATGGAAACCACTACAGGATAACATTGCTTGGAAAATGAATGCCTGAGAAGTCTATTGGTCATCTTTCTCTGGAATCTGGATTTGGTCCATTACCATCTAGGCCTGCTATGTCTTATTTCATCAGGATAACGAAAAAATATTAATTGAGACCGGGTTCAAGCTACAGGACACTTTCTCTAGCATCATAAAACTTCAATATGTCAACATCATTGCATTATTAGTTGTCCAGTCACTAGCTCTCCTCCACCAAGTTGATTTCAGCGGATCCTACCATGTTACATCCAGTTCAAACTCCAAATATATGTTGTCCAAATGCATGCAGTTAAACCTTCGACTACTGTCATACATTACAAATATTTAGATTCATCACATGACTCTGATCTCAACAGAGTCATCATCAAAATACTTGTATATTGTTATAAGCTTACCAATTTCTGTCGATTATATATATAGGAGGCTGTTTCCATGTCTTGAGCAGAAAGTCAGTTGACTGGAGTATTGATTTTAGGAGACTTGTTGGGGTAATCCCTCCCAATCCTCTTCAACCCCCTTCAAACTGAACAGCATCAGGCATAGGATGGCCCCTTTTCTCTTCTGAACGCACCTCATGCTTTTAGAAAATGCATGGATAGCTACTATTGAGTAACCTCTTGTTTGCGATATGTGCGACACCGAGATATACATTAAGGCTTAAACAGCACATATTCTGTTCAGTGTTGGTTGGGTCTCTTTGAACTTCTTTTCAACTATGACTGTTTTATCTCGAACATGCAGGGGAACTGTGTATCATTGTATATAAGTAGAAGAAGGAGTCATACATCGACTCACACCCACAGAGGCACTCACTCTCACACACACACACACATTGGAAGGCCACTGAAAACACCTAATTGCCTTAAAAACCTTAAGAAGGACCTGACCATTAAAACCAGGGAATTAACCCACTCAGTGAGCAAGGTGATCCCTTTAGCTCCTGCTATGCTCCACAAGTTGGCTTCATCCTTAGCCAACATCAGGGCTGTTGTGATGTTTGGGGTAGCACCGTTGAAAACACAGTCATTGCGGTGCTTCCAAATGGTCGAGGCCCCCAGAATGATTAGAGAGTTTAAGCCTTTTCTCATTTCACCACCCACCACACACTCCACCTTTCTCCACCAATCATCAAAGGAGACCTCAGTCAGCTGTGGGGCAAGGACTTCTATGCCAACATCCTGGAGAAGCTTGAACCAGAATTGCCTTGCGAAGACACAGCCAACCAGTAGATGTTGAATATCCTCATCCTCTTGAGAACAATGGGGACACTGCTCTGGATGGGGGAGGCCGCGTCTGGCCAACCGATCAGCTGTCCAGCAGCATCTGTGAGCCACTAACCACATGAAAAAGCGGCACTTGGGAGGAGCCCAAGATTTCGAAATGCGTTCATAAGGCTCAAACAGAAATAGCTCCCTGCAAAAGAGCATCATACGCTGATTTTACAGAATACTATCCGAGGGAAAAAGCCTCCAGATATGTTGATCAGGTACATCTTGATGAAGTTTCACTCCACTCAAGATATCCCAGCGTTCAAGATACTCCATCAGCGGGTCGACAGATATCTCCCCTTTCAAGTCCTCCAGCCATTTTGCATTAGAGAGAGCATCTGAAACAGTACGTTTACTTGCCTGATTTTTAGAAACAAGGGCATAGACCCAAGGTGCAAGTTCCTGGATGTTTTGACCAACTAGCCATCTATCTTTCCAGAAGAGTGTATTGGTTCCATCTCCAATCTCGGTGGTGACACTCAACTTCTTTACTAACCTGTAATGGCAGGGCTAGCCCAAGGTTTGCTGGGCTCCGATTTTTTCAGCCATGGCCATCAGACCCTCAGGGCATATCCCAGGGATTTCAGATCCGAGATTCCTAGACCACCCAGCTCCCGAGAGCAGCATACCTTTGGCCAAGCGATAAGACAATGGCCTCCTTTTGCTTCTTTACAACCTCGCCACAAGAAACCCCATCTGATTTTATCAATGGCCTTGAGTGCACAGGCTGGTATGTCTGTTGCCATGACCAAGTAGATCAGCATTGCCGTGAGGACGGATTGGACCTGGACCACCCTTCCTGCTCGTGTCATCAAGTCAGCTTTCCAGCCAGGCAGTTGATCAGCAATCTGATCAATGATAGGCTGGAACTGCTCCCTTGTTAGTTTCCTGAGTGACAGTGGCAGGCCCAGGTATTGCAAGGGATATGTAAATCTGGTTATTAGAGGGACCTCAGGTTTCAGCTGATAACCATTTAGCTCTCAACTCCAAATCCTAGACTTCCATATGAATTTGGAGCTGTTTTCATTTTGTATACTACATTATGAAATTATATATTTACCTGCTGGAGCTATTTGTCATTAAACCTTTGATAAACATTTGTTGAACATCAGAAAGTGGAACTTTACCCAGGCAGCTAGTTCACATATACCAGAAATTGGGTGTATATGTATTTGCCCACAAAATTTAACTTTTCTAATGTGAACTAAATCTGAATGGTGAAAGTTATGAAAAATATGTGGACACTTTGTCAATAAACCAGAGTATAGGAATATAAGTGAATAATGTCACTGTCCCACTTACTGAGCTCCTGTTTACTCGAGTCATTGTTCATTTGCCCAAGTGACTCTTGACTACTGAGTCAGTCATTTTCAATTTACCTTGGAGTTAATCTTTTTTGGCTCATTATTTCCTGGAAGTTGTGATCTTGCCCCAAGAGTAACAGCTTTCCTTCTTCTTGGTTTTGCCAACAGGTCTGAACAAAAATGACAAAATTGGAGATGTGGGAGGAAGAAATTTCTACCTACACAAGAATGATTCAAGTAATAGGCTTTACCTCCAGAGTGAAGAACACTTTGGAGATTCTACTGGTAGTGAAACTACACGGACCAATGGACAACTATCCGGTGCTCAATACCACTTTGAGATCTTCACCATTGTCCTCAAGAAGCTTGACAAAATTGGCCGGAGGACTAAAAGGATCTGGAGGTTCATCACCTGCGACAACTGTACATGACATATCGACATGGATGCGCGGATGGTGCGGTACGCATTCAAGTACTAGGTAAACCAATCAACGGTGTGGCATGATTCCTAGTAGGCTTAACCAATGTATTGTGTGGTGTAGATTCTAATTCCTAGCAGCAGTTAACTAGTATACAGCGTGCCGAACTTCGACTTGGTACACGTCCCGTTAGTGGTTAAGCCATATTTTAACGGTTTGCCAGCGGGAGATAATCTTCTTCGGAATTGAAACCATGGAGAAAAAGATAATGGCTGGACCCTAGTGATGGGTTTCCGGCTACCACTACTGGGGAAAGCCTCTTTAGTATGCTCCAACCAGATGTCGGCTACTTTTATCTACAGCTGACGATGTATCTTGTGGGTCATGTATGACTTGTAAGATATGAAACTGAAACATGAAAAAGGTGTAATTCCTTCTCTGGCTGAGATACTCATAGTTTTCTTCTGCCGTACAAGATGTGAAATGCTTTTGTGCTGCGAGTTTGGCTACCTAATTTGTGTCAATTGCGTGGAATGAAGACGAATATGATCTAACAGAAATAGAAGGCAATAAGCCTTACATCTGCTTGTTCAGCCTGTACATGGCTGGAATAAAGATCATGCGAATAGTTCTGCAGATTACTTCACCACGGTAGTAAAATGTATTAGCAAATAAATAACTTAATACGAGAAAATCCAAACTTGAACTCTATCCCACTAACATGGGGGATTTCATCAAATCCATTCTAGTCTTTTACGATCTTACATGGCCATGTTCAATAAATTTGATCGGGGTGCATTTATTAGTAGTCATTTGTCGAGATCACACCAGATCATTGGCGTACCAAAAGATCTTCTATTGCTGAAATATCCCTCTTTTGCTTTAGAGTGTAGCACATATGACTGCAGCTCCACATCATCCAATAAGCACTCTCTTTGAATTTTGGTTCCTGTACCATGAAGTGAAGAACATTAGAGTCATGTTTGCTCACAACAGGAAACTCTGGTGCTCGCTGCGGCAGATGTGAATAACAGAACATGGGACGGGACCAGAGATCATTTGCTCGAAGCACACAATCCTTCTCCCACCACTTCATCTCCGGCATCTTCAAGCTCCAAACAGTGATGCTGAAATCAGAGGTCTTCATCCGACCGTCTTGACCATTGTCAATATCCACAAACTTGGCCTTGGCTGACACCAATTGTCCTGCACGCCGCCATGAGTTGGCGGGCATGTGAGTAGCCGTGCGAGTCATCCTGAAATTCTATCCCCGGAAGCCGGACGAACGTGAGCTCAGGGAAATCGGCGAAGACGTCGCAGTACAAGATGCCGCGGTGGTAATCAACGAAGCACATGAACCCACCGCCAATGGACAAGGCCTTGTCGGTCTCCCAGGTGAGCGGGTAGAGACCTTTCTCGGTATCGAAGGTGACGAGGATATCGCCATGTTGGACACGCACGAGTCATGGTCTTTCCCAAGTTACAGTTCGTCACTAACTCGGTCGTCGCGTTCTTTTCGGATTCAGCCGACACTCCTGCACGGTTTCGGTCATATCTCTCTCATACGACATCGAAATGAGGCGTTCTTTGATGCGTTGGAATGGGGACGATGACGCCGTTCTTTTGGTTCTAGTTCTAGCTCCAGAAGGTTCGTGGATCATTCTGTGTGATCACAACAAGGTGTTGCGTCACCAGTTTTGGGACAACTTGGCCTTGTATCGTGTCGGGAAGCCCAAGTTGTGGGCGCCCCTAACCCTAGTTCACCCCTTTTGATATAAACTCAGTAGCCACCACCTTAGAAACTCGGATTTTGTTTAGTTCTAGTTTTCCTTTGAGAAACTGAGATTAATTCATGTAACTGTGGTAGCAAGTCCTTTTACAGTGATCTAGGACCCCTGTTCTTGTTCTCCACGACTGTGTCGATTAGTCCTTTCGAATTGAGAGTTTGAACCCTTTTTTACTTCATTCATATTTGCAATATTAGATTGCATGTTTATACTTTCTTGCTTGTGTCCTTCGATTCGCTAGCAGGGAAAGCCTTCTCGGCGAGGTCAATCAAGTTGTGCTTGGTTGATAACCAACAGAGCAGCAGTGTAGTGGTTGCAGGGATTCAAATCGTGTCTGATTAGAAGCCCGAATCGTCAATGTTGGGTCTCCACCAATCGAATTTATCACTACCTTTCGGAAGATTGGGCTAGTGCTACATCAAGTGGTATCAGGATTCCAGGTTACCCGTGAGGTATACTATCATGTTTTCCCTTTAGATTCAGTTCGTGTCCAACACCTATAGTCCACAAAAAGTCCAAAAATATTTATACTTTCCGCTGTCCTATCGCCTTTTTAGCCTTTGCAATTTTCGTTTCAGAATCGCTTTGTTCAGTTTGTGTTCGTCGTCGAGTCTTGTTGCTGGTTTAGTGTGTTCGTCGTTGTAGTTTCAACTGCCCCGTCACTGTTTGTTTGTTTCCGCCGCTATCCTGTCCACCATTACGCAAACAACAAGTCAAGCCACCGCATTACTTGACTTGCCCCGCTAGCCGCCTTGTGTGAACTCTCGCCGCGCAAACCCTAGATAGGTTGCAAGCCGCATTGTGTCACCTTGGCATCATAGCCCTTCTTGATTCATTTGGCGAATACCTATTGCTGCATATCAGGGAAGTTTGTGCCTCTATATTGCTTGCTGAGAAGCTTTGCTCAGCCGTGATCAGCGTTGGACGGATAGGGACGCTTTGCCCTAGCTGCCGCCGCCTTACTAGCCGCGTTGTGCCTTTCTGAAACCTTGATTCGGGCAACCTTCCTTAAAACGGGGATAACCTTTCGCTCAAAACTCTGATTAAGGTAAAAAAATTTCAAATTTTCAGAACAAAAAGTTACACATAGATTCAACCGCTTCAGCATTTTTGCTATTCTCAGCTTTTCCGAAAAAGATCAGGAAGCAGGAGTTTTCAAGCCTCTAAGTTGTTGCAAACCAGAACCAAAAGAACGGCGGCGGCGTCCTTGTTCCAACACATCAAAGATCACCTCGTTTTGATGTCGTATGAGGGAGATATGGCCGAAACCGTGCAGGGATGTCGGCTGAATCCGAAATGAACGCGACGACCATGTTGGTGACGAACTGTAACTTGAGGAAGACCATGCACTAGTAGAGAACTCGGTATTAGTCCCGGTTGGATGGGTGCAAATCTCCCGAAAATCCAACCGGGATAAACCAATCGAGACAAAAGGGGGGTCTTTTGTCCCGGGTCACTCAACCGGGACTAAAGACCCCCTTTATTACCAACCGGGATAAAACGGTTCACCACGCTAGGCGCTGCAAAAAAAAAATCCCGGGAGGCCCCCCACGCAAGTCACAAGTCACACGATTTTTCACGTGAAATATGCGCGTGCGCGCTGCGTTGGATTCGAACTCACTGTTGGAGGTATGCCCTAGAGGCAATCATAGAGATGATGATATTCCATTTGTATCCATGATTTATATTATGTTCCTTGAATATCCATTGAAGGCTACTTGAATTGATTTGCAATTATGTGAATTGTATGTGAAAGTCTTTACTTGTATGGTTATTCTAAAGTTGTCCCTAGTCGGAGTTCATGTGAGGACACACATGAATATTAGACTAGCACATGTATTAGTTGATGACTATGTTTCACTAGTCATGGACATGAAGATGTTGAACTAATAATGTGGGCACATGTGGAGACATGTGCTAGGACTGACCCAACACGAGAAGTAGTTCTCTCTTTACACAACATATACGCTTTGTCCTTAAACCTGAGATTGTCGCATGTACTCAAGATGTGGATCAACTTACTTAGGTGCTATCAAACGCTACGCCGTAACAGGATAGTTATAAAGGTAGCTTTCAGGTTTGTCAAGAAGCATGCTATGAGACATGGTCAATCAAGATGGGATTTGCCCCTCTCTGATTGAGAGTGATATCTCTGGACCCCTCGAGTGATCGGATCCGAAAATGCATGGCCATGCTACGTACGGTTAAGAGTTAACCTACAAAGGGATTTCGAATCATAGGATCGAGAAAGAGCGGTCGGCTTGAAGCTAGACCAAATATCGTGAGGCAAAGGGAATAGCATGTATATAATGTTGTGATGGTTCGTCTGATATGATCTTCGTGTGCGTATAGGAGTTGGCACGTCTTGCTAGAGGCCGCTACCGACTATTGGGCCGAGTAGGAGTACTCGGGCCATGTCTGTACATATCCGAACCCATAGGGTCACCCACTTAAGGGGCTGGAAGTCCAATTCGGATGTGATCCGAGGTGGATTAGGTTTAGAACTACTAATGGGCCTCGGACCCAGAGGCCCGTCAGGAACCTCTATAAATAGAGGGGTGGGGGCGCCCTAGGGTTTACACCTTTTGGCGAAACAAATCTGCCGCGCCTCCCACGCCCGCGTGTTGCAACTCGCGGACCTAGCAGTCCGGCTTGCGACACTTCCTCCCTGCACATGTGGATACCTTGGAGGTGTTGCGCCTGTAGCACTTGGACAAGCTGCCGACGAGTCACAATGAGCCGACGACGAGCCGCGGCATGAGGGCGACCTTGCTGCACGTGGACGAGCTGCTGAGGAGCTGCTGGACGTCGACGTGATCGACTACGTACGACAACGCTGATCGACTTCGCTGTATCGACGTGAATCTACATCTTCCGCGTCAGTGCGTCAAGTGGTAATCCCATGATCCTCATACGGCAGTTTTCCTAGTTTACGCGGTAGAAAATTTTGATTTGCACTAGTGTAGCTTACCTAGTATCCCAACAACGACAACCTCCACCCTCGCGCGTAGCTTCCTTGCCATCCCACCTACACAGCACATCTGACTATATAGGGAATGCAATCCTTTTGTATTAACTCGTAGGGATCCTTTTATCTCCGTTGAAAATACCAACCGGGATAAAAGACCCTGTTTTATCCCGGTTGGTATTACAAACCGGGATAAAAGGGTTCGAGGGATTTAATCCTCTTTCAGCCACCCCGTTGGGTACCCTTTTATCCCGATTTTAAACACCAAATGGGATAAAAGGGGGATCTTTTATCCCGGTTGGTGTTTCAAACCGGGATAAAAGGCCTCTCAGGGTCTTTTTTTTCCACCCGGATAAAAGGTCCCGGTTGGTGAGCCCCCCGCCAGTGATCGAGCTTTAGTCCCGGTTGGTGAACCTTTTGTCCCAGGCTAACTTTCAATCGGGATAAAATGGGGCGCATGGAAGGTGAGTTCTCTACTAGTGATGACATAGATAACTTGTACGTGTCCATCATGATGATGTCCCCATCAGAAGGGCATCTGGACCTCGACGACGTCCCATTGCCCCATGGAGGACGAGAAGAGCGAGAGCTCGCCCACCTCCTTCCATTCCTCCTCGCTCTCGTCCGCACAGACCATAGCCACATGGAAGGCTGCCACGACGAATTCCTCGTCGCAGCAGGCGGCGATGCCGTTGTACCGGCCCTGATCAGTCCAGTACTCGTGCGAGTCGGGAGGAGCTGCAGCGACGGCGACGACACCGGGTGGACCGTGTAGGTGAAGAGGTTGTGCTGGTAGTAGGTGAGCTCCCATTGCCCCATGGAGGACGAGAAGAGCGAGAGCTCGCCCACCTCCTTCCATTCCTCCTCGCTCTCGTCCGCACAGACCATAGCCACATGGAAGGCTGCCACGACGAATTCCTCGTCGCAGCAGGCGGCGATGCCGTTGTACCGGCCCTGATCAGTCCAGTACTCGTGCGAGTCGGGAGGAGCTGCAGCGACGGCGACGACACCGGGTGGACCGTGTAGGTGAAGAGGTTGTGCTGGTAGTAGGTGAGCTCCCGCTGCCACCGGTCAGGGACGGAGACGGACATGTGGATCAGGGGATGAGGAAGTGACCGCCGTCGGCGGCCACCACCCTGCAGGGCCTGTGGAACACGTCGGCGTCGGTGCACATCTCGACGTAGGAGGGCGCTGGCGGGTCGGCGAGACGGAGGGTGACGAAGACGTCTCGTCCGTCGCTCGCGGCGCAGGAGGCGGCAGTGGCGGTGCCAGTGGTCTCTGTCTTTCGCAAGAGGACATCCGAACTGAACAGCAGCGCGGGGTCGGAGCGGATGGCCAGCGGCTCGGTGTTGGCTGGTGGAGCGGCGCAAGATGGCGAGGAGATCACGGCGATGTCCGCGGCCATGTTGGACTGGTTGCAGGTAAAACCGGCCGGCGGCGCGAGAGTTTGGGTGTTCATGCGCATGTTACGCGCGCGGGGCTTTAATCAGCCGACTGCGCAGCGCGGTATCCGTACGCATCACGTAAGGGTTTGCTCGTTACGTGCCTTTGCAAGTAGTCTTGCATGTTCACGAGTCTGGTCCATGCAGTTTCTCAAGATTTTTTTTGTTGAACCAGAAAAGCGCGATACGGGACACAAGCCAGTCTAGCCAGATGGCATTCGCCTTTCATGAATTTCAGAGCATACGTATGTACGAATTGTCCTTCTAGTTTAAAACACCACATGTATGCAAGGCTGTATATGTAGACATGTTTGCTCTTGCTCGATTTATTTATAGGTAATGACTTTGTTACAACCGGCCGTAATCACGCATTCTCCACTCACGGTCACCACCTCCGCCTCTCTCGTTCTCCCTCTCATGTAGCGGCGCAGGAGGGCACTAGCGGCGGCGGTGCGGCCTCGCCGGCGAAGGAAGCCACCACTCCCGCACACCTCACCTCTTCGCGTTGACTTGCCCCTCCCTCCCTCCTCTGCGCGTTGGGCGAGCAACGAAATCCACGACGCCACCAACCCTAATTATTCAGCGCCGCCCCCGACGCGCCGCCGAGATCCGCTCCTACTCCACCGGCCGGCCGCTGAGGCGCAGCAGTGGTTGAGCTAGCACTTGCGCGCGGTTCTCGTGTTGCCCGTCCTTGACTGGCGCGGCGCGGGCACGAAGCCAGACGCAGCCTCCTCCGGATCCCCTGCGCCTCTCCCGTATCCCTTGCAGATTCCCTCCACGGCACACCAAATCGACCACGCCTTCCACCAAATCAAGTTCTCCGCTCCAGATCGAGTTCTCGGAGGGCTTCTTCGGCGCCTGCGCCGACCTCTCGCCGCTCACGCCGGCGGTGTAGGTCCTCCAAATCGAGTTCTCCTGCACCAAATCGAGTTCCTGGAGGACGTTCTACACTTGCGCTGACCCACAGCTGTTCGTGCCGGCGTTGCAGGCCGTCTCCAGCGAGCTCTGATGCAGGTCGTGGACTCGTGGCCCTGCGGTTTCTGACCGTGAGAAGTTCTGAGGCCTGCGCACTCCAGTGGGCAATGTATCCTGATGTACGCTCTTGATTAGCTTTTTTTTTTCTTGCACAGCGACACTCCAATCGGAAGGTGAGCCTTCATATCTTCAGCTCTTTACTCTTTAGTTTCCGAGACTGCACAGCAAACTTAAGATGTCATGTGAAACTGAAGCATGCTACTTTGATTATTAGTGTGGGGGTGACATATCTGGCAGTGCATCGATGCCGCGTACCTCCCTCCGCCTAGCTTCTCTGCATCGGTGAGGTGAGCTATCCCCCATCCTTGGCGCGAATGTTAGAAATCTATTCATGTTTACATGCTTCGATTGAGTGGGGTCATTGTCGATTTGTGCTAGTCAAGTTTACCAGTACTTAATATTTGTTTTCGTGAATGTTTAGATGATGGTTTCTTCATGTGTCAAAATGTTGTTTATGGTCTAATTTGTTTACCAAAAGGCTGCTTATTTTAACCGTCGAGTTGAATTACCAATATTTAGAAGCTAGAAACTAGAGATATATAATGGCATTTTTATATGATTTTGATTCGCTGTCGTCAGTATTAGGTCACATGCAACTACCAGTGCTGGTATTTAGACAGAGAAGCTAATTCTTCAGGCTGACCGAACTGTTTTTTTAGTTTGCACCACATGGGAATGAATGCTATGTACAGTCAACCCCATTAGGCAATAATATGGGTAGAATTAAGCAATATTTTGTTCTCAGGTAGGCAATAATATGGTTCTGAAATACATTGACCGTGTATATTGCACTAGTATTACTGGTTAGGCAATACCGCAATAATATGGTTCTAATTAGGAAATAATGTGGTTCTAAAATAGGCAAAACAATGTACTTCATTAGGCAATAAAGGTTCTAATTAAGCATTCTGTCTCTTTTGTGGAGGAATTATTTATATATTCTTCTGATGAAAATTGCTTACTTTCTCAAACAGTAGGCCCATTAGGTGGGTTGGTTAGAAAATCTAGAGGAAAGTTGTTTAATAGTGGCACGTTCAGAGGGTTTGAACTTGGAGGGCCTGGGTTTGAACTTGGACAGCCTGTTCATTTTCTAATTATGAATCTTATTCTGGGTTGGCTTATACTTATGATCCTTGGCTTGGCATCAGGTCTTTTAGTTTGCAGCACCAATTGTAGTCGATTTTTATCCAGAGCTCCCTCTACTCTGACCTCTGGATGTGATCTAGCGGGTGCATGGTGCACCACTAATAAGATTTAAGTTCTTATTTTGCAATTGGTATAGAGCTATAATTTTGGTTTACAAGGAATGCTCTAAAAATGCTACAGTTAAATGATGCGCAGCTGTATAGATTGTTGATGTTCATATCATAGTTGTAAATTGGGCAAAACATTGTAATCACTAGGCAACAATATGCTATTGAATTTGGCAAAACAATACACTATAGTAGGCAATAATGCCTACTAAATACGGTTTTGAATTAGCAATAATACAGGTATGTTTTACATCCATTATATATTAGGCAAAAATATTTTGCTGCATCAGGGAATTTTATGCTTTTCATCAGGACAAAATGTGGTTAACTAGATCCAGGCAAAACACTGCAATCTTTTTTTTTTTGCACTATGGTTCTCTAATCCATTTCATTTTCCAAATTGTTTAGTAGGAATGAGGGGGACCCAAAATGATGTGAAGTATTAACAGATCAGGATTTATGCTAGTACGTATTAGGCACTTCAACCATTAAGATGGGAACACAATGCTATGTGCAGTTAGCCTACCAGTATCTATTGCCCGGTTCATACAGTTTTGCCTAATGTGGTTCCAAAATATTCAGTTGGAAAAAAACAATTTTGTTGTGTAGATTTTTGTGTAATTATGATTCAGATCTGTGCCAGCCTGCCAGGAGATGTTTTGAATGATGTTTCTCGTCCGATTTCACGTGCAATAGCATGTTTTAGTCAGATTGACCAATTGTAAAGAAAGAGCATATATGTCTAATTTTTTTTGCATTCCCCTCCCGTCATTATTTGCACGGTTGGTCTTTGTGAGCTGCTGGACAGCACGCGTTGCATGCGCGTGAGAAATGTTGTAAAAAGCAGCGTGGCAGTTTTTTCTGTAACGGAAAGCGGACAAAAACAGATAATTGGTTTTGCTAGAAACGGAGGGGCCGTACGGCCGGCCGGCCGTAAATTAGGCCGGCTCCTTATTTATAAGGTATTGTCGTATTGAGATTAAAATATCTCAAATCACGTAGTTGAAATGGGCTGTGTAGAGAGTTTCTTCAGTGGACTGAATGTGGCACCAGATATGGATGTCAAGTAGCCGCCGCTCCTATATCGGCCCATGAATTACGGGCTACATAGAGGTCACTAAAACCGTCCAACGTGTATATATTTTTAAGAGCAAGTTAAATTAAAAGAGAGGAGGAGGAGGTTCTCGTTCGTATATGTGTTGTCCACTGGCACGTTTCCGGTCCAATAGCAATCCATGGCCCAACCTGAAATTGCATCGAAGCCCTCCCTGGCCATGCATGATGAAGCGACCAAAGCCAACCTCTAGCTGCTCGCTCATCTACAGCTAAAAGAAATAAAAAGAAGACTTTTTTCCTTTATGTCCTATTATTCTTGCCCGTGGTCCTCCCCCAATGCTTTCCAGCCCTCGAATTGGCGTCCCACCTTCTGTGCCGTTCGCACCACCCCCGATGCCCCCTCCCCCATTTTTTTTCCTATCTGCTCCCCTCCCATCCCCTCCTCTCCATCCACCCAACCAAATCCTCACCCTCGCTGCCGGCTCCGCCGCCACCCCTGATCTCCATCCCCGTAGCCCGCTGAGAGATCCCTACCGGATCAAGTGAGGCGCCGCCTCTCCCCATTAGGCGTGGACACTGTGTGGCAGTGCAGCGGCATGGTCGGAGGAGGCGACGCGGCCGTGCGGAGGTGGGGATGAATCACGACATCGACAGCTTGGGTTGCTGGAGGAAGACTGTGCGGCGTGAGCTGGCCGGTCGGTGAGGAAGGATGTGACCGTGCGATGAGGAAGAATGTGGTGGCTGCCAGCCTAGGCTCTGCATGCGCACCCCTTGGCTGCAAGCCACCGCGCGATTTCATTCGACTACTTCGCGCTCGCCATAGTAGCCCGGCAACATCAACACCTCCACCCGCCATTGATGCGCCAGCACCAGGTGATGCTGATACGTGCATTGCTTCGTGGCGTCATGCTACAACAACCATAGGCTCCCCTCGCCACTTCCACCATCTCATCCTCTCTCACAACTGCTGTTGATTAGGTTTTGCTTTTTTGTTCCGGATGCTGCGAGATCTCACATCATTCTTTTTGTTTCTCTTGTTCCACATGTAGCACAGAGCCGCTCCAGACCTTGCCGCCATGCTTCCACCACACACAATTCCAAGGTAATTGATTGGCTGCAAAGCGTAGCAGCTTCCGCTTGATCCTCCTGTTGCATTTATTAGATTATGTGGAGAAGCTCTCGATGACTGCTGATTGACGATCGCATCATCTTGTGTAGATATTGCCATTGAAGGAGATGCTTGAAAAGTACTGGTTGTCCTTGTACTGCTCCTCTTCCACCCGTTTCAACGACAAGAGACTGTTGGGGATGTTACTCCTCCAAACATAGAAGAGAGAGTGAGAGGAAGGTGAAAGGGTGGAAATGGGAGGGATGAAAGCGCAAAAATATAAGAGCAATTAGAGAGAGCTCAAGTGAGTTCCCTTTGGGTCCACATCATTTACAAATAGACCCTTGGGTGTTCACATAAGGCCAATTTCCTACATGGGCTGGGCCATTCCCCCAACAGTAGCCCCTCAGCTACTTTGGTTTGGCCGGTACAACAAAATGAAGTAGCTGAATACACATGAAGTGGCCCAGATCTTCCTATAACTTTGGCCCTGAGGAATGCCCTCATGACCATCCGCTCGTACACCTCACTAAAAACTCCTTTCCGAAGACCCAATGGGAAAAAATAGAATGGAGAAAAGAGTACGTATGCCTAGCGGATCTACACATGCATCATGATAACAGCCTAGCTAGTGGTTGTCTTCAATTTTGATGACGAAGGGGATATGTGGTGATGGTGATAGCTGGAAGCTCCATTGTTGTTGAGAAGGTCTTCATTCTCGAATCTTCTTTTCTTCCCTGTTCGGCTTTGGCTTCAGAGCCTTGGTACTCAAGCGCTCGCATCTTTGGAGTCAGTTGCGCCTCGTGATAATCCAAACCACCCTTCATTGTAGCCGATGTAGTCATAGTAGATGAAGCAGACCGTTCATCTTCATCACGACTGAGGTAGCGGGCTCCTATTCAATGTAGCTAATGTAGTCGAAGTAGAAGAAGTAGAAACGCAACCGTCTTAGTCTTGATGAAGTCAGCAAAAACTTTGGTCTTCGCTCAAAAGCATCAGGCAAGACTTGCTTTGCATGTAGCTGAAGTAGCCGACATCGATGAAGGAGGGGGCGGTGGCATTCCAGCGAGCCCCTCGAGCCGAATGAACACTGTCGATGAGGATGGAGGCGAAGTCGATGATGAAGTAGATGATGAGCCCCTCGAGCCAAACATTATCGATGACAAGGATGAAGGCGAAGTCGATGAAGACGAGGTAGTTGACGAAGATGGTGACATCAACAAAGACGAGGTAGTCAACGAAGATGGTGTAGTTGACGAAGATGAGGTAGCCGTTGAAGACAAGGTGACTGACGAGCCCCTCGTGCTGAACACTGTCGACGATGATGAGCCCTTGTCTTCGTTCACGAGCACCAGCAAGACCTCATCCTTCGAGGTGACGCCGTTCATCCCGATACCATCGTAGCCCCTCTTGGCTGGTAGTCGTGATGAAGGTTCTAAAGTGAAGATCCTATGAAAAAATAGAGCACCCTTTTCATGCTGCATTGTTCAATAATGCAAGAACTTATTGCAATTACATGTTACCGAAGTTCAATCCTTTGAGCCCATCAAATCAATGTTGAGAGGTAAGATGACGTGGCAGTCGATGTTGAAGTCAACGACAAAGCAGATGACGAGCCCCTAGAGCTGAACACCGTCGGTGATGAGGATGAAGGCATCGTTGTCTTGCACCTTCTTCTACTCAACAAACTATATTTTTTCTCTTTTTGTTTCTTTTTTTCTTTCTTTCTCTTTTTTTTGCAAGAATCAATGAAACTTCCTTTGTTTAGGGAAGTTATGAATTAGATAAAAATAGAGCATGCTGTTGACAACAGTTAGCACGCCAATTTGTGAACCGCAAGTGCATGGATCATCGTAGCTTTTCCCTTAGAGTATTCCACCTAAGGTTTATCAATCCGTGGATATGCAGCGAACTAACTAGGGTTTTCTATCTAGCTCAACGGATCTAATCCTAACATGAAGCATAGATTACATATAAAAGGTAACCTTGATGTAAAGATGAATCATGAGAACATAGGTTGATCGCATCTACATATACTACAAGTAGCTCTTTTTCCTAGGTCTTGATAATATATACAAAACACACATTTTATATTAAAGTCATCTCTTTTATGATCCCGGATTATTTGTTCCATCATTTCTATCTTTAATCCTGCTAGTTCCTCAATTAAATTTAATTCTTCTTCACTCGATTCATCTTCTTCATCATATTCAATTTTATCTGTTTCTATTATTGAATATATTGATTCATCATCCATTATATCATCATCACATACCAAAATATTTTCATTCACACTATCTATTATCAACACCTTTTCTTGTTCTTCTTGCTTGTTAGAATACCTCTTCTTATCTTTATTAGGGCAAGTTTTACGTAAATGATCTGGAGAGTTGCAAATAAAACACCTACATGTACTATCATAATTTTTTCTAGGATTATATCTTCTTACATTTCTCTTGTGAAGAAAAGGAGCTCTATTATCTGATCTTCTTAGAAAATATTTTTTCTTTGTCTTTACATTTCCTTTTTTATAATTTTTAGAGTATTTCTTATTTCTATATTTCTCTTCTCCATATGTCAATGGTATTTGGACTATTTTATTACAAAAATTGTAATCTGATTGCTTCATTAACCTTTGAGCTTGTATGCTTGTGCATATCTTTCTTAGTTGCTTAAAAATAAATGTTATAGCCTGAGAAATATTATATTCTTTGCCATTAGATTCCTTTTTATATTCTTCAAATATCATAGATCCTAAAGGATCTGGCAATTTATTAAAATATCTTTCAACTATACTCTTATTATAGCCTTGTTTAGCAGTTGTAGCATTATACAAATAATGCTGATAGAATTCTATTTCCTTCAATCTTTCATTTCTTTTATTCCTTTCCAATTTGTTAAAGTCAACTTCTCTATTTTCTTCAATCTTTCATTTTGTAATGTAGTATAACCTAGTTCTGGATCTTCATGTATGATAATGCTTGATATGATATTTGCAAAATTATAAGGGTTGCTACCAGCTCTTTTTAATTCTTCATAATAATGAGGATAAGTTTCTACCCATTGTTCCCATAGAACTTTAACTGATTCTCCTAAGAATGTTTATAAATATGTAATCATATCTTCTACTCTATTTCCAATATTAAGCTGATTTTGTATATATTTTTGGACTATTAAGCTTTTCCATATGCTTATTATATTTGGCC
This sequence comes from Setaria italica, assembly GCF_000263155.2. Classification (NCBI taxonomy): domain Eukaryota; kingdom Viridiplantae; phylum Streptophyta; class Magnoliopsida; order Poales; family Poaceae; genus Setaria; species Setaria italica. The sequence goes on along the minus strand of NC_028450.1, from coordinate 18,887,923 downwards.
AATCTATAGGATCATGTGCTGCTAAAAATTTAATATCGCACCATCACTTCTATAATTTTGAAATTGTACTGTCCTTTCAAATTCTCTCCTTTTTGACCCCATATGTTTATATTGTCCAGGTATATAGTTATGTGTAGGTTCTTCCTTTTCTGGTGGCCAATTTCCTAGTTTTCTAGATGGTCTATCCCTTTCTCCTTCAATTTTTATATCTCTCTTGTTCTCGTTGTCTTTTAGATGAACTTGGATCTATATCCATGGCTTCTATAGCATTATCTTTATTGCATAATTCTTCATTTCCTAAAGAATGAACATGAGTTTCTGACTTACTACTATGTATTTCAATTATCTTCTTCTTCTTCTTCTTCATAACTTTCTAATAAAAGCTTATTATTAATCTCCCATTGATCCTCTTCACTTATAACGTTATCTTCTTCCTCCTTTACCTTTTCTTTATTATTCTCTAATTCTTCTATCTTTATTGCCTATTTGTTTCAAGGCAGTTTCATGTTTCACTATTGGCATGTTAACCTTTTTATTATTTAATTCCCTTTCTTTCTTAATTTTGCTAAGTCTATATAATTCTCATCTGAAATAAAGCTCTTTCTCTCTAATAGCAGACCATTCACATATCATAGAGGTATTATATTCATCTTGAACTTTACTTAACTTTTTCTCATAGTGTTTTATTTCATTATCAATATCCAATTTTTCCATAAATTCACATACGCTATGTCTCCTAGCTTCTTGTATATTTGAATCAGAACTTGATACTTCTAAGTCATCTAGACTTTTTCCTTTATAATTAACAAACCTGATACTAGTTTTGCCTTTACTATTTTCATAACTTACATAATCTTTAGGTTGTTTTAAAATTTTTGGTTCTATTAAAGCACTTATATTCCATTCTTCTCCTGCTCTTTCTTCAGAACTAATTTTTAAAGGACTCATAAATTTTATTCCCTTAGACTGCATACTTTCTATTACATTGTTTACATTTACCTTGTATTTAGTTGCACTTCTATTAGTTAACCTTCCTACAAATTTTATACTTACTAATAAATTTGTACCTTTAAAGTCTTCATAGCATTTGGTCTGGAAACCAATTGTCATTTATCTATAAATTCTTTTATTGGCATTATTAAATCTGGAGCTATGTATGTTATTACCATATTTTTATTCATATCTTCTTCTAAGAATCCCAATGCTGCTTTATTTACTGAATCTCATCTTTTATCTAACAGAGTTATTAGAACTTTGGTTCCTAATTTCTTCCTCGTCATTCCTTTAATTCCTATGATATACATTCCTTGATGTATATACTTGTAGTTTGAATATTTTAGCCCATTCTCAAATTGTTTACTAACGATTCTTAATTGAACTGGTTCTGTTAAAACACTTAATTCTACTTTTCTAGATATTCTATATAGCCCATTTTTATTTTCAAACCAGCCCATTTGATATTTTTGCTGAGGTCTTATCTTTCTTAAAGTATCTCTATGATATCTTTCAAAATCTCTTTCTACATCTATCATTTCTTCTAAGTTTTCAATATCATCACATCCTCCTTTCAATCTATCCATAAAGCTTAAGAGCCTTATGTCTCTATTTATTAATTGGAGTGACTTGTCTCTTCTAGAGAGACTTTCAGATATTTCCATTTTTCAGAATTTAATGATCTATTAAACTCAACTATTCCTGCTGATGATAGAACAATTTATTTGTTATGCTCAATATTAGTATTATCAATTTTCTTATATAGAAGGGTTATATCCTTTTTAATATAATCACTATTTTGGTTGATTCTTCCTAGTGAACTTTTACTTTCTTTTGCTACTTGCAAGATTAATTCTATTTTATTATTCAAGGTTAAAATATGCTCTTCTAAGTGCTTGTGTTCTTTTTGTAGTTTGTCAAATTTTAATTCTAAATCATCTTGCCTTTTACCCCAAGGTATATAAAAGTTATGTATTAAATCAACGATTAAGTTTATTTGACCGTGCGAGGTATGCCAAGTATGATCTTCAGAGCTATTTATTCTGCACCTGATATTTATATTTTCTTTAGTATTAACTATCTTTCCTGTATTAACCTCTAGATTTAAATAATGTAGCTTTTCTATCTTGACTAGATATAACAAATCCTTCAAATTCTAACTTTTTATAACCTCGGCTCTGATACCAATACGTAAAAACACAGCACCAACAACTTCGGGAACTGTGACTCTGAATTCAAGCACCTTAAATTTTAGATTATAAATTTTGAGTTACTATTCACTGCACTATTCAAATTCTCTGGTTACTATTCAAATTGAGAGGTACTATTCAAATTCAGCACACTATTCAAAATAGGAAAATGAACAGCGCTCGGGCACTCATTGCGAGTGGGTGGAGCACCTCAGGATCAGCAAAAATGGTAGCACTATTCGCTCAGTATTCTGCACTATTGAGCAACTATTCGGGGTCGCTTTCAACAACTATTAAACAAATATGAAATGTGCGAGTGCATGATTAGGCGTATAGCTTAATTATATTGATTCTCAGGATCTTTGCGGGTTGGTAAGACTAGGAATTCAGCCGGTCGTGCTGCTATACTTTGTGTCACTCCTACTCGGTACTCACCGCATACATCGCTGGCTTCCTTCAAAACCAGGCCAGCCCGATCTTCACCCTCACTGTCCCCAGCCACGCGCACACAGGACTCAGGCTCTAACATCTCCCCAGGCAGTTCCACCCGAAGGGAACACTTCTCTGCGCACATAGGGTTCTCCCCAAATGCCGCTACCAGAGCTAACACGAGAATGACACATGCAGAGGTTTCTCCTCTAGGGTCCCTAGCGTAGAGACATCGCCCCATACGAACGAGCTTAAGGGAAGGCAAGGATATTACTAGGACAACTTAATCCATTTCCCCGGGACAAGCTTATATACGGCTTTCCCTTTCGGGAAACCCCAAGCACTTAGCACAAACCTTAATTACCTTACAAATGGTGGGATGAGCTTCAACGGCCTCCCTTTATTCTAATATCATAGAGGTGGTGGAGTGGTACAACGGTAGTGGGGTGTTACTACTAATGGTGGGTATCCCTCAAAGCACTTCCGACGTGGTGGTGGTCTTCATGGAGTATTTGTGAGTGGAGTGTGGGTGGGAGGTCTTCTGCTGGTTGCGATTGCTTCTTCTGGTCTGGTGGTGCCTTGCTTCTTGGTGATCATGGTGCCTGAATGCTTCACTCGGCTTCTCCTTTTATAATCGCAGTAGAGGCTTCAGGAGACTCCTCAATTATGTATCACTTATTTTGCCTGGATAGCTGGACAGTGTTGCGTTCTTCAATAATTATCCTAGCTACAGTAGAATCACTGTTTATTGCTTTTGCCCTATCCTTTATCGCGCACTGTCTTCTCATGACATTCTGGATGCTGCTTGGTATGGTCTTCCACGCCCGAATGATTAACGTCGTAGAATTCAATCACAAAATCCTGGCATGTAGTAGTATTCTTCCCTTGGCCAAATTGTTGTTAACACTTTAACAACAGAGGGAATTTATTCTTATGTGAGATAGAATATACTTTTATGCAAGTTATATATTTATTCTCTTTCTTCAATATCAGGTTCTTCTGGTTGTCATAATTCATATCATGACAACAATTCACAATATTCTGTTCTTAGTTCTTATTCTTGGCTATCACCTCGGATATCCATGATATCATCATCAGATATTGGTATATCCATTTTTAATTCATAATCTTTTTGCATATTTTGGAATTTTTCATCTATTTCAATCAATATTTCTTCTTTTAAATTTTTCTTCCATTGGGGAAATATTGATTCAAACTTTTCTTTTAACTTCTTCTCAATATATTCTTCATTTGATGAATCTGTTTCTTTATTCAGAACTTCTTTATATATTGGAATCCTGGATGGTCCATCTTCTTTTATATTAATTCCAGGTGAGCTTGACTTAATTTCTCTTATTTTTTTATATTTTTGAATATATTCCTTCGCTGCAGGTTCTAAAAAATAATTTACTCCAAAAATATTTCTAGCATATGATAGTGCTTGATCAATATTAGTGTATTTTCTCCACAATATTCCTCCATCTTTATCTTTTTCTATCTTTTGAGCTATTACCTACTCAAATGATACATAAATTCCTGGAACCTTTCCTTTATATATGGCATATATAGCTCTTTTCTCCATATTTTCAGGTATCTCTTTTGGTTGTATTAACCCATTAATTGTATGAAAATATTCAGCTAAGCTATTTAGAATAGCTAGCATATAGCCTTTATCTTCTGTTTTATTATTATATTGGTACCAGAAATTATCTAGTATGCATTCTAGTACTTCATCAAGTACAATATGATCTCTGGGCTTAAATTTATATGTATTTGGTGGAAATATTCTTAATTTATTTTCTGCCCCAAAACAAAAACAATCACCCCCTATTGGGTTTACTCCTTTCTTCATTCCTGCAAAATAGATGATCAAGAAAATATATCATGAAAGGTATTATACTTTCCTTTTATATGCTAAAATATTACTTTATATCCATTTTCTGTAATAATATCTTCAAATAAGACCCATCTTCTAGTTGAACTTTTCTTACTATTAATTTTACTGTAGTATCTACATATAGCTTCACAATCTGTCCTTATTGTGAATTCTTTAAATCCTAGGTATAATCTAAATGTATTTATTGCATTTATTACAGCTAATATTTCCCTATCGGTATTATCTATTGCCTTCAGTTCATATTTTCCTGAGGCGTACCTACATATTTTTTCTTCTACTTTTGGAGAGTATTTATGTGGCTTTTCTTTTAATATAGCACCCCATCCTATTTCAGATGCATCTATCTTTATAATAAAATAATAGACATCTAAAGGTAAATCTAGGGGTTTTAATTCTTTTACTTTATCTTTTATGATTCTTACTAGCTTTATATCTTCGGAATTAAAATATTTTTGCCCATTTTTTCTTAACTTTGCATATAATGGCCCAACTAGTTTTGCTAAGTTTTTGTATATAATTTCTAGCATAATTTACTATTCCTAAAAATTGCTGCAAGGTTTTCTTATCATTCATAGCATCAGGAAATTGCAAAAATTTCTTTGTGATATGATCTTGTAAATAAATTTTTCCCTCACCTATTTCATGGCCTAGAAAATTTATCTTTTCTTTGCATATTTCCATTTTCTTTTTAGAAAGTATTAATCCATGTTGTGATACCTTTCTAAAGAATGTTTTCAGATGAGCTATATGTTCTTTGTATGATTTTGAAAAAAACTAATAAATTATTTATATAAACTAATATGAAGTCCTGATTTTCATTAAAAATATTTTGCATTTTTGTTTGAAATAAAGCAGGGGTATTTTTTAAACCTAATGGCATCACCAACCATTCAAAATGACCTTGAGGACATGTGAATGCAATCCAGCCTATTGATTCTTCTGCCATTTTTACTTGCTAGAACCTAGCTTTTAAATAAAATTTTTAGAAATATTTACTTCCTTGTATTCTATTTATCCATTCTTGCTTATTTGGGATGTTATATCCATCATCTATAGTATTATCATTTAGTATTTATAATTAACAACCATTCTTGACTTTCCTCTAGCTATTTCAGCATGATTTCTAACTATAAATGCAGTTAACCTACGTGGACTCCTACTTTCTCTTATAGCTCCTAACTTTAGTAATTCTTTCTTTAGGTGTTGCTTCTATAGGACTTGTCTCAATTATAAAATTAGGATTTATTATATTAAGTTTACATACTATACTGTTTGTATCCCAATATTTCATTAGTATTTCTCCGATTATTTGGATTTCTTCTAACCTTTGTACTATTTTATCTATATCTTTCGTAGATTTTATATCTCTATACCAGTTTGGTGATAGTGATTGCAGACTGATACATTTTATGCATGAATTTGCCATATGGAATTCTTTTATACTTTCACCTAATTCTTTATCTGTATAGCTATCAGCGGTCTTATTATCATCAGATTCTTGAAGTTCTATTTTAAATTTTCCTACATTAGAACTTATAATTTTTTGCACTTTTGTTATGTATGGAATATTGATTTATTTATTTATATAAGATAACACCGGTAGGAGCACCAAGAACCTATCATGTTCTAGTTGTAGTTCTAGCTAAAAGGCAAGCACAACGTGCATCTCATCCAAAGCAATCTTTAAACTACTACCGATAACACCTCTAGGGGCACCAAGAACCTATCATCTTCTAGTTGCAGTTCTAGCTAAAAGGCAAGCACAACTTGCATATCATCCAAAGCAATCTTTAAACTACTACCTCCGGTCAACCTCCCGAAAACCCCCATCTTACACAAGCCAGATCCTGTCATGATCCTCCCTATCGGCGCAGGCAGTTTAAGGGGACGAACACATGTGAACATGTCTAGCTATCAGGAAAGATGAACATACTAGATCTAATCATCATGATTACATAAAGCATACTATGTAGTCTAATCATGAATTAGATAGAAGAGCATATTGATGATAGATAGAAGAGCATAAAAGGAGGCATTGAGTCGCTAACAGATCGGATGACATGAAGAACATTGCTCATATAATAGATGTATTTAGATCACCACCTCCGAGTACATACCATTGATGATCACAACTAGCTCCTGAACTCCACCATGGCACAACCGCGCAGGGAAGTGAAAGCATCTAGGCCTCTAACTTGTGTTTTGATAATTAATGACGACCATTGTGGACTAACAATTTCATTGATAATATGAGTATATCTTAGTCTCGGAATTGAATTGAGCTTCAAAGGATGCTACGGTGATGGCTTGGATGGCTTGTACCTTGGAAAGCTCAAGGCAAAGGTATATGGTAGGGTTTTCTATTTTTTACAGGTCAAAAGGTGCTTAGCGGATGTAAATTGACCATATTAATAGGCTAGATAGTCGTACTATCAAAAGGGGTCAATTTCATTTGCTTGATGGTTCTATAGTGCCACTTTACTCAAACAATTACATTGCATGCATATGGACTAACATAGTTGGAGAAAATGAAAAAGATGAGAAGAAAAAGATGATCTAGAAGAGTGCTAACTGTATAAAGGCGGACCATCCGGTCTTGGAATGGCAGACAGTCATGCTAACTTAGACAGAGATATGTTATCGGGCTTAGGGGCATTTGTTTTAGAGGCGGACTGTTCGCAGGTGTTTGAGCGGACTGTCCGCAGTTTAGAAGCTCGAGCTGATTGCGCCGAAAAGTATACCGCGGACGGTCTTGCCCCATAAGGATGGACAGTCCGCCACCTCTGAAACGGTACAGTCTGACACGCATTAAATGCTGAAGTAGCCTTTGGACTGGAACAACGGACGATCCGGCCCCTGTGAGGCGGACGGTCCGCTAGTCCCCAGTTTTCATGAGTTTTCAACCCAATGGCTAGTTTTTGGAAGAAGCGGCTATATATACTTCACCCCCGAGCATGGGCGACCTCTCTTGGCACTTTGAAAAGCTTTGTTGACATTCTTGAGTCTTCTTCCACCTCTCACTCACTCACTTTGCTTAGAGATTGCATTCTTGTGAGATTGAGTGCATCCTAGTGCATTGCATCAAGAGTTTGAGTTTTGTGGCTCTAGGGCGTCTTCAAGCAAGCGTCATTGGCTTGTTACTCTTGGAGATTGCCGCCTCCTAGATGGCTTGGAGGCTGTGGAGATGTTGAGCCCTTCAAGGAGGATTATGATGGAGCCCCAGCTATTCTTGTGAGAGGTTTGTGCTCACCTCGCCGGAGCGGTAAAAAGCATAGTGGAATCGAGGTTTGGAGAGGTTCTTTGATTCAAGCCGGCTCAAACATCAAGCGGCGTCTTGGTAGGGGAGCAATTGAAGCATTGAATCCACTTCAACGTGGATTAGGGGTGACCAGCAAGTCATCGACACCACAGGAAGAATTCGTCTCTTGTGTTCGGTCTTCTCTTTGCTCAATCTCTTTATTGCAATTTACATTGAGCACTTCCTAGAGTTTGTATCGTACCTTATCACCCCAGGTTGCAAACCCTCACCTAGTTATAGAGTAGCTAGAAATAGTTTTCCTCTTGTGTTACTAATTATATTTATGTAGTGTTGTAACCACCTATTCACCCCCCTCTAGTCGGTATCCTAGATCCTACAGGAAGCCATGGTAGCTAGGGTCCGTTTAAGCCATCTCCTAGATAACTTCGAAGACTTGCAGCGACCCTCAGCTCCCTCTGGTGAATGCCCTTGGTTTCGTCGAGGTTTAGTGGATTGATCATTCATTGAGGACAACTAGGGGGCCATATCTATACCCTTGGGGAGCCTTGGGGCATGCCCTTGCACGAGCTCCTTGCTTGGGAGTTAAGTAAACTTGATTTCCATAAAATCTGACTCGCTCAGAATTTTCTTTTACGCAGCCCTTCCTTTCTGACATCATATCTCCCACATTCAGACTCCAAATAGGGCAAATCTGTGCCTAAATTATGAAGCACAAAAATATCTTCAAATTTTGTATTCATTTCTTTCCTGGAAACGAAGCTAAGCTCCCCAAATTAGTGTCACAAGATAATCTGTCTAATTTCAAACTTTTCTACACAACATGTATTTCGGAGGCCATAACTCCTAGCTCCATAATTCAAGTTGTGCTTTCCATATGTTCAAATCGAAGCACTCGATGGTAGCTACAACTTTGGTAGTCAAACTTTGTTCATTAGAGGTCGTTTAGGTCTCCGAATCTGCACCAAAATATCAGGCTGTTTTGGGCTGTGCGAATATCTTTTCAAAACTCAAATTTCTTCATGCTTAAGTCTCCTTAGCTCGAGATTTCAACTGGGCTCAATCATTCAGGCTTGCGCTTCTAGGTGAGCTTTGTGCAAATCATCCAATTTGGCTTGTATTTCTTGTCATTTTGCAATATGATAAAAAATACAAGACACATGCGAATATGGGGTTATTTTAGATACCAAAGGGCAAGTTAGTATAAGAATATGTATGAAAACACCACTTAAATAGTACTAAAAACATGTCAAAAATGAGCGTCAACAATCCCCCGTGCTTAAACCTTTCTCGTCCTCGAGCAAGTCCAGGATACTAGCTTAATCAGGAAATCAGCGTTTACTTTCGATGTCATCCCCACACTCAGTTATACATAACAAGACATATTGATCTCTCAAGTGTTTAATGTTTAAATTTCAAGTTGTGACCGGCTACTTTTCACCATGGAAGATAGACTAGCAATAAAAAACATACCATAAATAAATAAAATAAATATAATGATATTGAACTTAAGTGAACTTCAGACCCTTGTTTCATCGTGAACGTGAAGAGTTTTTCAATAAGATGCAAATCCAACACAAGTAAAATTCTCTTGCAAATATTCATGGAAACACTCATATTATCAAGTCACTCAAGCTTATACTAGATTAGTTTCAACCTATTCTACTCACATATGAAAGTGAAAGGATTATGTGGAGCTTGGTAGGCAAAAATAATCCTAGCAAAATATTATATCTGAAATATTGTCAAACTAAGAGAGATCGTGATATCAGGCTCAAAATAGTATGACGTTTTATCAAATTCGTCATGGATCCATGAAGGTAAGAAAGTTTTAAATAGAAAAAATAAGCAAAAAAAATTGTATGCCTTACCATTGAGCCACAACTTTGATGATGATTTAATTAGTATTTAATTTTTTTATATATAAAGCGCACCTTCAATTGTCAACGGCAGAATAAATTTGGCAAAAAAAATTATGCACGAGGTGGGTCGAACATGGGTCTTTGGGAAAAAAACTGATGCCACCTACCGCTGGATTGCAAATTCATTTGGTATTGCCTCTGGTATGTTTATCAAGATTTTCTTTGATGTTTTAATTCGAGAAAAGAAAGTGCAGATCACTGTAATCGAACCTGTGTCTTGGGTTCACATGCGCACTCCTTACCACTACACAATCCTCCCAGATGTGACAACAATTAGTAATAGACAAGTTTTTCTGTCCGAATCTCTACTCTAAAACAGCAAAAGTAAGACTTTTTTTCGTACGTCTTTTCCTCTGCCTCCCTTGTCGTCCCGCGGTAAATTGATTCTCCGCCGTCCGCGTCAGAATCGCCAATCCTAGGACCTTCATCCTTGCTGGTCCTCTCCGCGTCCCCCGAGGCCTCCTGCCGCCTCCTATCCGCCGCCACCCCCCGAGGCTCGAGCGCCATCCGGCCCCGCGTCACCCTAGGCCTCCTGCCGCACTGCCGCCACCGCACGCGCCTCCTTCGCCGCCCGAGGCCTCCTGCCGCACCGCCACCGCCGCCCGCGCCTCTTACGCCGCCCCTCTGGTCTGCGCCTCCTCGCCCTGCGCCGCCTCTGTCTGCCACGTGGCGTCGCGTCCTGCGCGCCACCGCCTTACCACCGCTCGCTCCGCCGGCCGCGCCACCGCCTGCCCGCGGCGGAGGACCACCTCCGGATCCACCGGGCGCCATCCACGGGGAAGGACCACCTCGAGATCCACCGGGCGCCGTCCACGGGTGAGGCACTGCCGCCTGCCTACCAGGCACACCGCGCTGCCGCCGCGTCTTGCCGAGTCTCCCATTCACACCGCCGCCGCCGCCGACTGCCAGGTAATCCCTCCACGCAGTCGGCAACAAGAACCTCCGTGCGTGAGCCGCCGGGGACGGGATCCTCCGCGTAGGAGGACCCAGGGAAGGGGACATACTCGTGCACGACTTCCCGGCGGAGTTGGGGCCCTGCACCCGCAGTTGTTGGAGCGAGGGGGCTTCCCATTGATGCTGCTCCTCGCGACCTCCTCCAGCGATGGTCAGCAATCTCTCTCCCTCCCTCTCTTCCTCTCTCCCTCTCTGATTTCCCAAAATGATTTCAGTCTTGATCAAGGGTTTGGGCCATGGAGGCTGCTGCTGGTCCGCGGGGGAGGACTCCCTCGATCTGCTCCCGTCGCCACCTACGCATCGGCTAAAGTTTTAACCAAACTTGTGAAAGAATTTGCTGGTGATATTTCTGGTAATGGTGGTGTGCTTGTAGCTCCTACTACTCACAAATTAGAGGAGACAGAAGGTGCTATCTGAACAATACTGAATATTTCTCTTTCCTTGATGCTAATCATTGCTGCAGTAGATTAGTAGTATTTGATTTGCGGATGAAGACATCACTAGACCTGGTTATTTTAGCTGTTAGATTTTTTTTTGTGCAGGAGTCCTCACCCACATGCTTTTTTTTAAATTCAGACATGATAGTTACCATGGATGAGGAGCTTGCAGGGGAGCCTTTGCAGTCATCAGAGCACTGAAGGTTAGTGGAGAGGCATGTGAGAATGTTTTCATGTTTCGGTGTCTTGCATACTGCAGTGCCCTATGTTTTTGAAATGGGTGAAAGTACAAGTTAAGAAATGTTGGTTGTCTTGGCAAACCTGAGTATTGGCGAATGCCAAGTCATACCCTTTTTGTGCATGTGTGATCTCTTTGTGCATTTTTAGCTGATCATGATAGATTGAGTGAGCATGTGGCTTCCCTCCAATTTTCTGTTCATGGTCATAGGAGCTGCGGGATTTTATATTTATATATGTCTCTGGCTACCAAATATTTGGTGGTGTTTTGCTATTGATGATTGGGGTAGTTCTCTCTTCATGATCCTTTGATCTATCTTTATGCCTCAGGTGATTTTATTTTTTACTTTTTTGCAGTAATCATCACATGAACGAAGTCTGAAAGAAGGATGGTTACTTTGGTTTCTTTTGGCCTGCAGAATTTAGTTCTTGTTATGTGCGTTCAAATTGAGTTATATTACAGTAACAATTGTACTGATAACTATTTGGTTTTCTGGCAGCGATGTACTGTTATGTTTCCTTTCCTGGGTTTATGATGCTCACTATATACGTCTGTTTAACAGATTGGTCGGCATTTCCATTTGGCAAATGAATGCCATTTCAGTCGATCTCAATTTTCATGGCAGTGATTTCTCAATTTAAGAATAGCCTTTCTCTCTCTAACCAATCTGTTTCGTTATTTAGTGTGTAGATTTCTCTTTACCAAAATTGCATTGATTTTGCATAAAGGTGAATTGTGCTCTGCACTACCTTTTTCAGGACGTTATAAAGAATATTATGTTATTTTAGGTGGAATTGTAACATATGAGGTTTGCATTTTTTCAGCAAAAAATGGTGCCATATCAAATTTAGCACTTTGCCAGATTGCTACTAAAGGTGGAATTGTAAAATATGAGGTTTGTAGATTCAGAAAGTGGAAGCTAATAGAGATACTTCTATGTAAAGTAGGAATATTTTCTCAAGCTCTTAATTATCAAGGTTTCAGGTATTATGATTGGATTGTGAAATTTGTAGACCTCTTGTCTACTTGCAGATGCATTGTCTGAAACTCTGAAGTCCGTAAATCATTTCGTGGACGAGACCTTGCTACTTCGCCCCTGCCTTGGTGACGAGATTCTGGAGCTTATTAGTCTAAACTGTTCAATGGACGGATCCAAATTTTCAATTAAAGCTGCAAAAACTAGCATAACATCTCTATATGTAAGTTGACAATAGATATATGTTAGCTTCAGTTGCTTATTGGCTTACGACCCTAACTATGTCCAATCTTCAGGACATGTTTTGAGTCAGGTTATAAAGGTGGAGGTGTACAACGATTGCAAATAGATCCTGAGTATATTTACCTCACTCGAGGTGCTACTTTTGTGGTAATCATTAATAACTTGTTGTCTCCTAAAAATTTATGCCAGCTATATATACACCCCTTCAAGTTTTTATGTTCTTCTGGGGATGGCTCTGCTAGCAGCCTGGCATGCTGTTGCTAGATCATTGTCATTTTAGTTATACTTTTGTGAAGAGAATTATGGGTTCTGAGTTTTATCTTCCTCAGCTTTTCGTTAAAGGTGGCCCAAAAACTGGAGTTCACATTGAGTACTTAACCCTGAATATGAAAATTGTGAAAGTTCAAAATGCTACTTGGAAGCAGTATGCAAAGGCTATGGGGAACTTTGTAAGTCGACCTGAGATCATTTACTCCTAATTCTTAGATCTTGATCAGTTATGCAATATGCATTCAATGTACGGAGCTATTGCACTATGTAGACTGTACGTGCTGCTATTTTGGCAAATGGAGGTACCAGTCTGTCAAGTTTTTGGAAGAGTCGAAGTGGATATCCCAGTGGCTATGATACTGAATACTCAAAATGACCATCTTTACTTTGGTTGTAGCATGCCAATCGATCCTTGTCTGCCTAAGGTGGACTTGATCCTTATTTGCTATCTTCTTATCTGCACATGTTTGTCATTTTTTTAACTTGACAATGCTTTGGGGAGATCTATTTTCCTTCTATGAAACTTGCCAAAGTAACAGTTGGATGATGGCAGATGAGAAGGTCAGAATTCATAATACTCAACTACTTTACTTGCATATAAAGTTAATCTGTGCTAAAAAGTTTAGGTTGTGATATTCCAATCAGCTAGATATTGGTATTACAGAGTACAGACTTGGCCAAGGGCTATATTCAGAAGGAAAAAAAATTATCCGTGGTTTTCCAGTGGCAGTAGCAATTCTTTTATCAATAACATGATTGGAAGGTATGGCATGGAGCACAAATATTGAATTTCCAGTGAATTGCTTTTGTGTAGAGCACAATTGACTCTTGACTGCCCTTACTTTTTACTGAAGTAGTGCTTTTATTTGGTGCCCTATCTTTAGTTTAGTTCAGGTGTGCTCTCATAGACTTAGCTAGAGATCATTGGAGAAGCTTCTCTACCTCCATCACTTCCTCTTTGTTCAAACACATAATGAAACATCATTTAGTAAACCTGATAGTAATAAGTGCCTCCTAATATGTTATTTCATTCTTGTGACAGGTCTGCTGGGAAAATAAAAGTTTCGATTTTAGATACTTGTGACTTCTTGCTACCTGGCACAACTTATAACTTTATTAGTAAGTATCAATGTTGTTAAATAGTAAGTAAATTATTCTCCTTGTAATTTTAGCTTTGTCAAATTGGTTGAGTTATTGTCATAATGATCTAAACCATATGCTTTCTTTGTCAAGGTAATGCTCTAGATTCTACTGGTGGTGGCACTGGGTCCATGATAAGGTAGATGAAACTTTTCATTACTACATTGGTGTCAAAATTCTGAAATACACCACCAGGTCCTCATACTGACTGTTTATGTGAACAAACTGTCTAAGATCTTGGAGTGAGTCAATGATTACACTGCATTGATCATTGAACAATTCTTAAAATACATCTACAATAGAGGCAATACTTTCAACAGGTTGGAGAGCATACCAGTGTATGTTGGTGCCGAGAGTGGAATCCAAATTTGCTGGTGATTTAGGAAGATGTTGTCGTCTGTTGTCAGAGGAAGCACGTTGTAGCGGAGCTGATCCTATTAGCACAACGAAACTATGGTGGAATTATGGGGAGCAAACTTTAGTTTTACTCAATCAGAACTATGGAGATTGGAGAATAGGATAAGTGTGATACATTTGTCTCATGTGCAAGGTAACTTTCCTAATATCATGTGCAACCGAAAGTGATGCTGGAGCTTAAGCCATCTACTCCAGCCAGAGATGTTTTTTTATTACTTATTTACCTTTCTATTTTACAATTATTGGTGTAGGGAATCAAAAAGTTTCAAAAAAATATGCTGGACCTTTCTATTTTGGCGCACATTTTTTTCCTGTAGCTAGGCACAATGACATCATTTGATCTCTTATAGATCAGCACGATGTTCATCACTGAACAGCATGGGTAAAAAATTATATGTTTTCTTGTGCATAGGGATGAATTTGAGATGTCATATATGCTTCATCTATAAAATAAGATGTATTAGTGTGTGATGTATGTTTTGGACCGCTACGTCAGTAACAAAATGAAGCGTAATTAAAATTATATACTGAATTTGTTTCTTCTGATAAGATAGAATATGAATTGCCCGTAGCAACACACGGGCACGATCCTAGCATCTATACAAAGAATAATGGATAAGGGGTTCGAACCCAATACCTCATGCAAAGAAAAGAAAATGGCTTACCAAAAAATAAAATAGCACAGCCGCTCCAAACAGGATTTGAACCTTGGACGTTGAGTCTTGTTAGACAAACACACTACCACTAAGGAATCAATGCACTTGTGGAAATGTTAGCATAGCATAATATCTATATCTTGTCCACGACCTGCAAGATTGAGATGAAGAAACACATGAATAGTTCATCTTTCTTTTTTTAATCTAGATTTAGAACTTGTAGCTGGTTTTTCTACCTCATAAGAACTCGAAATTTGGTTTTTTTATCTCACAAGAACTCAAAATTTGATAGTTCCTTTTTTTGAATTTTTTTAAAAATCATTATATTTCATTTAATGGTGTTTTGTTGTGTTAATTACTATTTTATTGGATCTTTTTCCTAAGACTTGTTTTCTCCACAAAGTAGAAAATAGAATAAACAACCTTTTTGCAGAACAAGTGTTGATGTAAAACCACAAATGCTAATAAGAAGGTAAATATAAGGCCATGTCCAAATTTCAAGTGTATATGAGCAAGAAAAGACTTTAGGGTATGCAAATTTCAAAGTTTGGCTTGAGTTATATAAACAATGTTAGAGATCTATCCATTTTATGAACAATGTATACAACAATTTTTGTAAAATCTTCTAAAACTTTTATGTCAAGCTTATATATCAATAAAATGATTCTATGGCAATTTTCAAAATTTTCGAAAAAGTTTTAGGTATTATTATCATTATTTTTTCATAAGGTTGCAAGTAGATGTTTGAATTATCCCTAGCAAATACTTGAACTTTTCATCCATTTTCAGAATATGAGCTATAATAGAACAAAGATACTTGAAATATATTTTTCAGGATTTTTTTAATATTATTTGAGATACATGTAGTTCAAATTATAATTATTTTCAATAAACCTGTAGAAATTCATTTAAACTATTGAGAATAGTAAATGAGTTAGTAAATTATTGAAAGTTCTACGGAACAACTTATATGTAGTCTATTATATATAAAAAAAATACATTGGTGCATATAGGAGGATTATTTTATGTGTATTTCACAATGGTACAATAAAATGAAAAAAGAAAAAGAAAAACATTAAACGGAGAAGAATGAAACAAGGCCTGTTTCCACCCAAATGGCCTAAGTATTTCCAGCCATCCATCGCTGATTCGATGGCTCTGATAGCATTCACATGATATATAATCTGCTAAATCCGCACTTCCCAGCTCAAACCCTAGCTTCTGCTCCTCCAGCACACCACTTGCACCCAGCCTTCGCCACCACCTTCGGCTACGCCTCCCCCCTCCACACCTCCGCCGCCTCCTCCTTGGCAGGCCCAACCTACTTGCTCGCCCGCGACGCCCTCCCCGCCTCCCCTAGCCCCCCTCCTTGCCTTACTCACCCTGGAGCCACTGTGGCGGCGCGGAGCCCCGGCCAAGGTGGCACACAGGTGCTAGCCGACGATGGATCCGGCCGTGGCGGGCCTAGATTCGGCTTCCGCGAACCCATATCTGGCGGCACGAGCTCACAGCCATGGCTCCATGCTGCGGCCACCACGGTGGTAACGGCCCAGGTTGTGGCCGGTAGCTTGATGCCTTCAACGGCTCTTTGTGAGAAGCTCATACTGAGACCGCCCACATCGTCCTCTCCGTCGACGTCTACTACGATAAGATCTGCTACCTTATCAACCACCGGGCGAGCTATGCAGAGCTCCTTCTAGGTCGAGCAGATTCAGCATGTGTGGCGCATCCATTCGTGCTCGTGCATAGCGCATCTGGTGGCGGCGGCCGCGAGCGAGGTCCGGATCTGCAGCGGCGGCCCCTGCGCTACGCGGGATCTTCGGCGGCGGCCCCCGCACATCGGGCCCGGTTGGTGAGGTGCCGAGCTAACGTGAGCTGCTGCACGCGCCATGTGGCACTCCTCCTAGGTGAGCAGGTAAGCCGAGTGGTTTGATCCACGCATCCTTCTGAGATGGGATGAGTGCTTGGTTGCCGTAGTAGGTCTGCGCACTAACTGTTTCTCAAAATGCCTAGCTTGGAAGAAAACGATATTACTTATAGTTTGCACACTGTTCAGAGATAAGAACTTCTATCTTGCTTGCTAGTCTTAGAAGTAAGTATGTGCTTTGCTTGGAGTGAGTTCTTGACATATGTTAATATCAATTAGTAAATAGGTATATGTTTATTGGTGAGT
Source organism: Setaria italica (assembly GCF_000263155.2). Lineage (NCBI taxonomy): Eukaryota > Viridiplantae > Streptophyta > Magnoliopsida > Poales > Poaceae > Setaria > Setaria italica. Next base: position 18,870,732 of record NC_028450.1, on the reverse strand, counting down.
TAGGATTTAGAACTATTTGAGCAATCTATGTGTTCCTCATTGCAAATTTGTAACTCTTAATCAAGTTCGTCTTTTGCTGCTGCTTTATCTGCTCAAAATGAACTAGCTAACAATATGAAGACTGCTTTGGATTTCTTGCAGCTTTGGTTACAGATTGGTTTATGTGATGCTAATTGCACTTACTTATGCGATTATTTGTCTGTCTACGTACACTAGTAGAAAATTCACCTTCCATGCACCACATTTTGTCCCGGTTTAAAGTTGACCCGGGATAAAAGGTTCACCAACCGGGACTAAAGCTCGGTCACTGGTGGGGGGCTCACCAACCGGGACCTTTTATCCCGGTTGCAAAGGCTAGTGGAAAAAAAAGCCCTGAGAGGCCTTTTATCCCGGTTTGAAACACCAACCGCGATAAAAGACCCCCCTTTTATCCCGGTTTGTTTTATCCCGGTTGGTGTTTCCAACCAGGATAAAAGGGTCCCCCATGAGTTAGTACAAAAGGATTGCATCCCCTATATAGTTAGATGTGTTGTGTAGGTGGGATGACAAGGAAGCTACGCGCAAGGCTGGAGGTTGTGGGTTCAAATCTCACGCAGCGCGCACGTGCATATTTCGCGTGAAAAATTACGTGTGCCGTGCGCGTGTGGGGGGCCTCCTGGGAGCCTGGGGTTTCTTTTTTTTTTTGCAGCGCTTGCCGGTCGGGACAAAATGACCCCCCTTTTGTCCCGATTGGTTTATCCCGGATGAATTTTCGAGAGATTTGCACCTTACCAACCGGAACTAAAGGCCAATTCTCTACTAGCGGTATCTCAAGCATGCTCATGCAGTAGTATAGGAAAGAGATTCGTGCCACATCATTTTTATCTAGAGCTCAATGTTTCTAACTGAATATTTCCACTTTGTGCACTTTGATTGAATTGTTTGTCACTTGTCAGCCTATATCTTGTGCTCAATGAATTGGCATTGCTTCACTTGTCACTTGTTAGATGAAATAGCAGCCTATATTCGAGCACTCCTAAGAAGTGAATGTACTTACGGTGGAAAACAGATGCGTTACTTACACAAAGCAAGTACCTCGCAAAAAATATAACGAAATTGTGCCAAAACGAAGGGGGTGAAAACCGGTAGGTAAGAAACTTTCCCTTCGGTGCACGTGAGCCAATAAAGTATTGCACGCATGCTAGTGATGTTATATGCAGGTTTACTTGAGCATTGTGATGGCACGCCAGAACACGTGCAAGGCTAACTATCCGCCGCACGCTGTGGCCAAGAGATAGTGCTGTGTAGCGGGCTGAGGTAAAAGCTGCGCGCCGAAGGGGTTCCTAACTTCTTACCGATGAAACATCTGCTTGCACCTAGCCTGATTCGCTTGATCGTGGCTCAGAAAATGACCGAGGGGCACACGACATGGGCTGCTTCGTCGGGGCCCAGAATTGAACCGAAGGGGGAGAGGGAGCTGGGCCTCCTCCATACCAGTGCTTCGAAAGCTAGGCCTTGGAGTGGACCAAAGTCGTGGCTGATGTTGGCCCAAGAGACCCTCGTTTCTTGACCGTAGGGGAACTATCTCGTGCCACTAAAGCCGATCTCAGGACCAATTCCAAAGGGTAAAATCCGACTCCCGAGAAAATTCCCAAGGGTGAAATCCAGCCTCGGAACCAATTCCGAAAAGTGAAATCCAACCTCCGAATCCATTCCGAAGGGTGAAATCCGAACCCCAGATGATTCCGAAGGGTGAAAATCAATGTCCGAGTGAACCCCGAAGGGTGAAAAACTGGCCTACAATGAACTATCTGAATCACTTCCGAAGGGTGATAACCAACTGCCCAATAAATTCCGAAGGGTGAAAATTGATTACCAAATCGATTCCGAAGGGTGAAAAATCCATCTCATGAAATCCCACCGAGATGATTCCGAAGGGTCGTAAAATCCCACCGAAATGATTTCGAAGGGTGATAAATTCATCTCGTGAAATCTCCGAAGAGTGAAATCTGATCTCCGAGGCAATTCCAAAGGGAGAACGAAGAGCCCAATTGCTCGTTGTTGGAACCGGTACACGTCGAGGTGATCAGTTGTTGACTTTTGGTGAGATACATAGGAAGGTAAATCTAATCATTACCGCTCTTTCACCACGAACGAGGGGCCATTAATGAATGAGTTCCTCTGGAAAACTGTTATTTAAGTAATATGAAGTCCTTCAAAAACTAAGTACATCCTCGCCTGCTTGCGGGCTCGGGCAGTCAACCTGCCCGCGGAGGCGCTGCGCGAGGGCTTGATTGAGGATGAGGAAGAAGTTGCGCGCGTCGCCGTTCGTAACCTGGTGACCGAAGTGGTCAGTTTCTTCATCCTTGCTTTGGCCGCCGCGGAGGAGGCGGGGGATGACGACCTCGGCGTGCCCTCTGAGAGTGCAGCCCTGACAGATGAAGCTTCAGACGGCTCCTCAATGGCTGGTGTAGCCCAATAGTATGCGGGGGGCCACGAGTGGCTTTAGTTCCTTTTTGTTTGCATGCTTTTGGTGTGGCACCTGAACCTTTGGGGCGCCGTGTGGAGCCCCCATTTTTGTAATAAATGGGACTTGTTTTTCTATCTTCCATATTTGACCTTTTTTGTCTTACCTGGATTCTTCCCCCTTTCTTTAGTGAAGAAGCCTTTCCGGCCACCTGGAGGCTCCTGGCGACTTTGAGCTAGCGCATGGCGCCGCAAGCCCCTGCGTGTTGTGTTAGCTCCGCTTGTGCTACATGCTGTGGCCCTCATGTCGAAGGGGGCAGCGCCCGCCTCCTGGCTCAGTCTTGTGCACCTTTTCATGAGGGGCGGCGCCCTTGGACCGAGGACCTCCTACTCGGGCAGGCTTCGGACCTATGGGTAATGTGCCACCTCTAGGTAAACGGACACACCTGGAATAAGGAATTTTATCGGATGGAGGGTCCCTCTGGCTATAAATAGCCCCTAGAGTTGCCTTTCCTGCTCGACACGATCTCCATGGAGCTCACGGTTCGCTTAGTTCTCTCAGGGGGATCCAGTGGCTTCAGCCCGGGGCTCCATCTTTCCCATGGTGTTCCCTCTCTTAAGGGTCCTTCAGGGGGGCTACCGCACCGTGCAGTCTGCCTTTCTTAGCATAGAAGAGCTATGTTGAAAGGGCTTCACGACCCTGGGGAGTCATGGCGTTCAAGGAGTGGAGGCAGAGGAGTGGCGATCCAGCGACGGGCGGAGGTGTGATGCCTCGGATGTCAGGCTAGTGCACCTATCCTACCTTCCTTCCCCTTTCTCATCCAGCATAGGAGAGCTAGGTTGAAGGGGTAGGAAGGTTCGATGGCCTGGGGGATACACGAGCGACCTCCCATCAGATCCATCGCAAGGTCGCTGTGGGTTTTTATCGTTGTCAAGATTAGCGGGTCAAGACTTACACTAGTAAATTTCTTTTATGCGTGTAAGGCTTCGGATGGTGGCGTGGGAGACACGAGGTTTAGACTGGTTCGGGCAAGGGAATGCCCTACATCCAGTATCGGGAGCTGCTCGTATTGCCCACGCGGGGTTCTGTAGTAGGGGTTACAGGAGTGCGAGAGAGGGAGCTGATCCCAGGTCTCTTGGGTGTGCACTGATGCTCTAGGTGGGTATGAGTGTGTTCTGTTGGCTTGAAAAAACCCCTCCTTGTCTCAGGCCCCCAGTTCTCCTTTTATAGCGCAAGGAGACCACTGAGGTTACACGCGAGACCGGGTGTGAGGAGAGGTAAAAGAGATAAACAAAGCTAGGTAAAAAACAACACAAGGGGAGGGACCAAATCCCCAGGCCACCGGCATCCTCGCCGGCCTTCGGCCACTGCCGGCGCGTCTGCCGGAGGAGGACGGCCGCCGTCGCGTCCCGTCGATGGTCTCCTCGGCGGCTGTCGCCGCCAGGCGTGATGATGGTGTTTTGTCGTGGCACCTGTGTCCATTGGGGGAGGCGGCGGATCCCGCCATCTTGCTGACAGCCCACGAAAGGCGGACGTCGCGTCCCTACCGCTGGACGCGCGGGGCGCGAGAATGGGCGAGGCTTCTCCCTGCTCCGGGCGGCGCAGGCCATGAGTGCCCTGTAGCGAATGGGAGGAGGCCGCAGCCATTGTAGCTTGTATTGCGCAGCCGCGCATGGGTACTTGTTGCGGGTTGCGTCGGGGACATGGATATCCTTCTTCCTGACAGCACTGCGGTGCATTTATAGCGAGATTGATAGGGGGACCCACGAGATCTGCTGCCGAGCCGGATACTTGTGTGAGGGGCCCGGTTGAGCCCGACCCCCTGTGCCCTGAGTCAGGCGAGGCGAAATCTTATGGCGGGGGGTCGAGCGCTCCTGTCCCCAGGCCCGCGGGTCGGGCGAGGCGGAGCTTGGTCTTCAAGGGGTCGGGGGCGCTCGACCCCAGGGCACGGGCTCGGGCGAGGCGGAGCGTGGCTCTTGCCTCCCATGTTGGGCCGACGGCAGACTTTATCGCCCTAGGCGGGCTTGGGCCTTTATGACTGTTGTTTCCATGGGCTTCGAGAGGTCGTTAGTATTTCCCCCCAACAGTAGCCCCCTGAGCCTGTGGTGGAGTGGGGACGCTCCTCCAGAGGCTGCTGTCGCCGTCCGTGGGGGATCCTTGCAGTTGTTCAGGGACGGGAGGTGTTGTTTGCGCAGCTTGGCTGAGGGGTTGATCAGGTGAAGCATCCTGTGAGCGACTCAGCGCGGGAGGATTTCTTGTCATTCTCTTCTGAATGAGTGCCTTAAGTCGAGACCACCCACGCGGTCTTTGGTTGCGAGGCTAGCCCCCGAGCCCCCGCGTGTTGCAGGGGACCGGTCGGGAGGCTAGGTCGACTTTTGTACGTTACCCCTCAAGCATCCGTTCGCTGAGACGGAGGGGGCGAGCCGTGCCACACTATCCTCACCAGACAAACCATGGTGCTCATTGAGCTACTAACGGGTTGCTTCGAGTGGGGTCCTGGTTCCCGTTCGGGGGGGGGGGGGGGGCCGGCTCGGGCCAAGCTGGTGGCGTACCCCAAGCTCCGGTTGGCCAGTTCATATAGTTCCTGAATCCGTTCGGTCAGATCCGGGGGCTCGTTGCCTTTCCTTGGGGAAAAACCATGAACTCTGATGCCGGTCCGAACTCGAATGTGAGATTGAGACGCCCTAGGCTATCGCGCGCCCGGGTGATGGCCGCTAGCGGACCCGTCTCCTCTCACCCCTCGCTCGGGGGTATCCTGGGGCGGCTGTCGAACCCGTGGCGGGCCAACCTTCAAACCCCTGGATCGTAATGGGCCATAGGGGCATTTTCAGCCCCGTATCCCTTTTTTACCTTTTGGTTGTCCCTGGGCCGGACGTGAAGGAGGTCGCGCCTTGGGCTAGACGTGGAGGAGGTTGTGCTCTGGGCCGGACGTGGAGGAGGTTGTGCCTTGGGCCAGACGTGGAGGATGTCGTGCACGTGTTCTCCAGGAGATGAAGTGGCGGAAGGCGCCGACCCGCGAATCGAGGGAGGAGGGGATGTTTCCTGCTGCAGGTCGTGTGCACGGTTTCAAAAAAAGGGGCGGGCGTGATGGGGCGTACCTAGCGTCGCATTTATTGCGACGGGGGTGTCCATTCTGCTTCCCACGTGCCTTCCCTATAAGACGAGGATTCCGCCTTGCCGGTTCCGCCCGCTATCTGCCTCCAAGTTTTTTCGCCTCTTCACGCGCCCTTAGCTTCCCTGCGCGCCCTTCGTCTTCCTCCACCTAGCGTTGCAACCTTTCTCCCTATCCTCCGTCGAGCTCTTCTTCCCCCAGTGATGGGATCCTGGGCGCGTTCCAGCTTCGGCACCTCACGCGCCGATGGCCTCACGAGGAAGGGCCTCCTCTGTGAGAGGACGGAGAGGGATGAATGGATATTCCCCGAGATGGAAGAGGTGCTGAATCCACCCGCCGGCTATGTCGTGTCCTTCGCCTACTTCCACGAGAGGGGGTTCACGACTCCGTCGAGTCTCTTCTTCCGCGGGCTCTTGCATTACTACGGGCTCGAGCTACAGCACCTCAACCCCAACGGGATCCAGAAAATCGCGGCGTTCGTTGCGCTGTGTGAGGGGTTCCTAGGAATTGAGCCCAACTTCTCACTGTGGAAGTACTTCTTCACGGTCAGCCTGTACTAGAAGGCCGAGAAGAGAGGAAACCAGCAGCAGTCGACCCCGGTGCCGATAGGGTGCGCCGGAATCCACCTCCGCCATACTTGTGCCAAGGAGTATATGGCGATGAAGACCGCGGCGTCCCACAAGGGGTGGCACCAGCAGTGGTTCTACGTGAAGAACTACTCCAATTCCGCCCTGCCGGAGTTCACCGGCCGCGTCATTGATATGGCGCCGGAGGTGTGGTCGTACGGCCCGGTGGAGAAGGAGAAGAAACGGATCACCGGCTTGCTGCAGGCCATCGAGCACCTGAAGGGGAGGGGACTGACCAAAGCCAGAGTCATCGGGGCGTACCATGCCCGGAGGGTGGCGCCGCTGATGCTCCGGGTCCGTTCGCTCGCCGAGATGACCCCCGATGCGCCGATCGAGGGCACCGTCCTTGCGACGGGCGCGCTCGCTGCCTCCAAGATCCGGCAATGGGTCCGAGAGGCGTTGGAGGACAAGGACGCTGATTACCCGGTGCCCGGCCACCCTCCAATGTGCCCGGACGAGAATTTCGTCGATCGAGTAAGGACTCTGTGCGCCTATTTCTTTTTCGTGCATTTCTTGGTTTGTTGTTCTGATGCGGGGCCTTTTGTATCCGCAGGGCAACATGACCCGTGTTGTCGACTCGCGTCCGCCGGTGCCAGAGGACGCCGAGCGGCGGCAGCAGAACCGTCTCCTTGCCGAGAAGTAGAAGCAGCGTAAGGACAAGGAGACGGCGAAGAGGAAAAAGAAAGCTGCCAAGGAGTTCCAACGG
>NC_028450.1:18740272-18863742 GCF_000263155.2 Setaria italica | reverse complement strand
CTGACCCCGCGGTGCAAGTATTGCTCCTGGGGGCCCTCAGGCCGGGGAGGTGATTGACCTCGATGACGACGAGGCGGAGGGGGAGCGTGCGATTCCGACGGCGGTGGCGGAGCGGCTGCCCCAGCAGCCCTGATGGGGACGGTGGCGGCGACGGAGGAGGGAGAGTCTGCCCCCGCGGCCACGACGGGGACAGCGGCGGTGGAGGAGGTGGGGACGCCCGCCCCGGTGGCTGCGATGAAGGAGGCGGTGGCGACGGAGATGGGGACTTCTGCCCAGGGAGCCGCGGCAGAGGGGGCAGCGGCGGTGGAGGCGGAGGTGCCTGCTCTGGAGGCCATGACGGGGGCAGGGACGCCTGCCTTGGTGGCCGCAACGGAGGGCACGGGGGCCACGTGAACGCTTGCTTCGGCATCCGCGACGGAGGCGGTGGCACCGACGGACGGGTCGGGATGCTCATTGGCGTCGGCGGTGGCCGTGGCGGCCTCGATGGGGGCGGGGGCGCGTGCGCCGGGACTGTCGGTGAGGCCGACGCCTTCCGGGGCAGTGGTGCCTACCTCGACGGCGGCATCAGGGACGGCGGCGTCGGGGGCGGTCGGAGCGGCCTCCGCCCTTGTCTCGGCCAATCCCGTTCCCAAGGCGTGGAACGGGTCTATCCTGCGTTGGACGTCTCGCGATGACCCGCAGAGACCCCTCTTCACGCTGGATGACGCCGTGGAGTGGGGCAAGTGGCAGGCACTGCGGGGCGGACTTGCTAATGTCCGCGCTGCCCTGTCTTCGGCGTTGGGGGTGCTGGACGGCGTCGTCGTCCCCGGTGGCCGGGTTTGGTGTTTTCTCCGTTGGTTATTTTCCTCCCGTTGCTCTGTCCCTGATGGTGTATTGTCTTGTAGGCCCTCCAAGAATGTAGCCAGGGAAAATCTGATTTCCTCCGGCTCGAGCGGGGGCTCTATGAACGCTTCAATTTGGAGAGGCAGCGGACCGGGGAGTTGACCACACAGGTTGCTACCGCCCAGCAGGTCATCGACGATCTGCGGAGGCGCGAGCAGGCGGCGCGGCAGGACGCGCGGCGTGCGGAGGCCAAGTTCCAGGTTGTCACCGAGAGGGCTCGCTGGGACCGCGAGGAGTTCCAGGCCGCTGCTGAAAAGGCCCGCCATGACACTAAGGAGCTCGCACGGCTGAAGGGAGAGCATGAAGCCCTTCAGAAGACCATCGAGTGCATCCGGCGTGAGCGGTAGAAAGCCTGGCAGGACCGGGACTCTGAGACGGCCCGGAAGGAAGAGGCCGAGAAGGTGACGGCCGACCTTGGGGCGGAGGTCAGTCAGCTCCAAGTGCAAGTGCAGGAGCTTCAAGCCTCCGTGGCCCAGGGGCTTGACCGGGAGCGCCAGCTGAAGGCCCAATCCGAGGGTAAGACTCTTTTCGTTTCTTTGTCTTTGTGGTGTTGCGGTGGTTTCTGATTTGGTGGGTCTTTCTGGACAAGCCTTGCAGAAGAACTCGCCTAGCTAAGGGAGGTCCTTGACGTGGAGCGCGCCGAGCACGACAACTTGCGGGATGCGGTTCGCATCGTCTGCGACGGCCTTAGCTTGGTCCAGGGGGAGGGGGCGAGCTCGCTGGCGAGTCGTGTCCTCGGGACGTACCACCGGACCCGTGAGATCACCCTGGAAGCACTCCGCACCGGCGTGAGGTGAGCCTTTGGGGTCTTCGGCTCCCACTACTCTGGCATCAACTTCACCGGGATGAGCGGGGGGTACGCCGCCGGCTACTCCGAGGCCGAGCTGGACGAGATCGATGCGTCAGTGCTCAACCCGGTGGAGGCCTTGGCGAAGCTCTTGGAGGATGAAGCCGTCCCGCCCGAAGATCCTCGGATGAGTTAGCGGTATCGGGCTGGCGCCCCATATGTAAATACATTAGTTTCGGACTTGTTTTGTGATGGCCATAGAGGCCTTTTCTATAAATTGTTGTGAAAAAGTTTTCGATCCTCTTTCTTGTTTTTTGGACTTGGAAAGTTTAGAGCGCGTTGTCGGGCGTATCAGTAAGCATTGATGGGCGAAGGCACCGTAGCCGCTGGGGCATAGGTTTTTTCGCAGTCCGATTAGTCTTGCCTGAACACAGTTCGTGCACTCTCTCCTTTTCATGCCCGAAAGTTCAGAAAGAGGGTCGGCTCGGAAAGAGAAAACGTTTTGAGAGGATGTCAAGTGGCTTGGGCCGGAGCCCCTGATAGCCCCCGAGGGATATGCGGCCCTGAGGCAGAGCCAGGGCCGGATATCCCTGAGTTCGAAGTGAAACTTGAATGAGACCAACTCAAAATTCTTTTTTTCGTAAAATTTTTAATTTACAGAAGTGTCTATGTACAGAACTTGTGTGGCGGAACCGCCCAACTTAAGCTGGTTTAAGTGCGCCTAATCGCCGTTAGAACGTCATTTATCCGAAACGCACCTAAAACAGCATAAGTCCGGTAGTCCGTCGAGTGTCCCTAGGACTCCTCGAAGGATCCACGGTGTGTCTCATAACCATACATCAGGATAATATCCGCGATGGGATAATATCAACAAACATTACATTTTTACATACATAATTAAGAGGTACGAGTTATTACAAGACATAAGTTGAGGCAAACTTAGTGATGCAGTGTTAGACAAATTCTAAGATTAAACATAAATAGTTCAGGAGAAGATGCGTCGATAAACTGTTTTCTAGGGTATTGTGAGACTCAGGTCAATACCCTAGGGCTTCGGGGTCTCCTCCTCGGTAGCCTCCTGTGGAGCTTCTGAAAGATAACCACAAGGGGAAAACCCTGAGTACGGGGTACTCAGCAAGTCTTACCCGACTAACCAATATAATAGTTTTTCTTTGGAATGCATGTCAGCCTTTGGGTGTGCTTGGTTGACACAAATTTTGCCGAAAAAGCTTACTACGAGTGAGGCCTTAGTTTTATCTTTTATTTGAGTTAAGTCATTACCTAACCATTCTAGATGATAACAGAAGTAAAAGCAATCATAGCTGTTAAATCATACATTACTTGACAACAGGAGATTTTATATTGCATGAATTAATACTACGATGCTCAACAGCGATCAAGTGCATTCATAACCGAGAATTGCGGCGATCCGGATCTAATTACATCCTGCAGGAGAGTACCCTGATCACCAGCATTATACGACTGTCCAGGTCGTACTAACAACCTCTCGATTAGCAAAGTCAATGATTAGGAATACGACTACCCAGACCCAGGGATGCACCCCCACATGGGACCCCACATCTGGCCTGATCTCCATGTGAGTTTTAGGCTACACCCCTGCCAATCTCCAGCACGTCAAGCGCGGGTACGAAGCATTCCTGATCATAGAATTTACTAATCTACTGGGCTTTACTGGTCCCATACCCAGTAAGTGATCAGATGCTTATCACTTGATCAAAAGTTAAGACACGAATCGGACCTTAACCAGATTAATCTAGCAGACAGAACTACATCTCTAGCTTCTGTCTGTTTCCATATTCCAAACTATCCTTTCTAAGCAACATGTATGACTTAAGAGTTTTCCTTAAGGTTGGTAAACCAAGCATGTAAGCAAGTAAGCAATTCTAGACTTGGGTAGTTTCTAAGATTTGAACAAGTGGCAAAGATGTCCTTAAATCAAGGCATGATCATACACAAGAATAGGTTTCAATCAACTCCTAGACTTAGTGCATACAATAAGCAAATAACCTATAACTAGTCACATGAAATAACGACTCCAAAATAGATAGGTATAAATGCACCGGGGCTTGCCTTGTTCGTTAAAAAGATTAGTAGACGCTGACGGATTTGCTTCACAGGGAACAAACTCAAACACCTCGTCGGACTCCAAGGGTCCTTCTGAAAATTCCCAGTAATCTTCTTCCGGTGCTTCTGGATCTACGGCATATATACATGCAGGGGGTTAGAATGCAAACTTTTTGAATAACAGACTATACAACTTTCCTTCATGATAAAGTTGCAAGCCAACAAGGACTATATGACTTATCATGAATAAGTTGCAAGCCAACACACAAGAATCTAAAAAGATTAACCTATACTTTTATTTTTCTTATTTAACCCTCCCTATAGTTTTTTTCTTTTAGTTTTAGAAAAAGTGGTAATTATTTTCTAACTTGAAAACCTAATCTCCTATGGGTTAAGAATTATTTGTGATTGATAAATATTTTATACATTTTATAAATATTAAGCATTTATTTAATTACCTTAAAAGGAAGGCATTAAATAAATACCCAAATTTTTATTATTTTCCTAAGGTGTAAAAATTTTAATGCATAAAGGAAAATAAAACAAGCCTAACAAAATTGGTTTCACTAATTTTGGACACTCCTAAAATTTTCTGTGATTAAAATGGTGTAAAACGAATTTAAACGAATTAAATTGCTAAAGGAAATCTAATTTTTCCCGAAAATCGCCCGGAAAACTTTTCTTACTCACCCACTCTCTACCCTCTCTCACGCACGCTGGGCCCCATGGCGTGGACCCCACCTTTCCCTATTCAATCTACCCGCCGGCCTTTTCTTCCCCCCGACGGGCCCCGCGGGCCGATTTTTTCTTTTTCTTTTTTTTTTCCTGCGGCAGCCCAGTACCGGCCCACGGCCCTTTTTTTCTTTTTCCTCTTTTATTTCGTGACTCCGGCCTGCTTCACTGGGCCTGCACGACACGCCGGCCCCTTTTTCTTTTTCCCCGGCCGAAACGCGCGCGCGCGTCACTGGGCCTCAAGGTTCGGCCCAGCAACCGACCGCGTGGCTCTGGCCTGCCTCCTTCCTCCCTCCGTCGCCTCTGACGCGCGGGCCCGAGCGCCTAGCGCTTTCTTCTACCTCCCGCCAAGACGCGCCTGAGACAGGGGGCGGCGCGGCTCGCCGGCCGGTGCCCTCCTGGTGGCGGAACTAGGTCGCAACGCCACTCCTACACCTACACGACCTCGTGCGCGGCAACAGCTCCCCGGGAGATGGCCGGAGTCATCCCCTCCACGGCGACGGGCGGCAACTCCCTCGGCCGGCCGTGGCTTCTTGCGACATCGACACCACGGACTCAAACATCTACCCCTACACCATCCTAGGACCCTAAGGACTCGACTACAACTACTCAGGAAGAAAGAGAGGTAGCGCAAGGTGGTTCTCACCGTGAGTGGGCGGCGAGACGGCGGCGGACAGAAGCGGCGGCGAGCACGGCTATTCCGGCAAGGATGTGGGACAACGACTGGCCCGGGGTGTAGCTAGGGTGTCTGTGGAGGAGTGGGCGAGAGGAATCGACGGGAGACGAGAGGTGGCGGCGGAATTTTGCTCGGCGATGATGCTTGACAGAGGAGAGCGGGCGGCGGTAAAAGGGGAGGCAGTGAAACGGTGGCGCGGGAACAGTAACTATTCAAGCGATTCACCCCTCGCATGGACGACACCATGGCCTACCCGTAGGCTTGCGTGGTGAGGAGGTGGCCTAGCTAGTCGCTCTGGCGGTCGACCGACGGCGGCGGCGGCGACACGTCCTGATGCTCAGTCACCGTTCTTCTGGCGCCCGTGACCTTCAGAGCCGACTGGTGGTCGATCTTCAATCCGACGGCTGCTAGCGTCTGAACCGAAGTTGGAGATAATCTCAAACTCTTCATCTTTTATTTTGGCTTCATCCCGAGATAAACATCGAATTCGACTCGATTTTGATTTGTTTCTCGGGTTCTTTTGGAGTTCACTGAAGAAACTGACATTCAGTTCGTCAGTTCTAACAGTGGCGTTGATCTCACTTTGGGAACTAAATTAAGGACTCAATTCTTGTTCTGTCAATCCAACTTCTGCCTAAACATGTTCTACTATATCCCAATGTTCCATTTTGCTCATGAACAAGTACCTCCCTTTAGCTACATTGCTCTGAATTTAAATCCAAAGTTGATGTTGTCCTGCTGTTCAGACTTAGTCGTTTTTCAGAGTTTCAGTTGACTGTGACAATGTGCTGACTTTGAGCTCGAGTTTGACTTCCTTCCTGTTACTGATCCTGGCCAACAACACCCAAATCTTGTAGTTCAAAGTTCATACTTTAATATGGTATAGTTGTCCTGGTGCACTTAGTTGCAAAATTCTCCAGAAATTAATTTTGAAAACAGACTCTGCTGCTGTTTTACTGGACTGCTATTTTCGGACGGTGAACAGTAGACGTCATTTTTCTTTTTCCTTCTCTGATTCCTTTGAGATAATTAGCACTAATCTGGTTCCAACTTTTTGATCCCTTAATTCTAAATACTCTTACACTTGTATTCCACATGTTTGACAAATTTTTCTGAATTTCAAATTTGAAATTCAAATTTCGGTCAAAATTTGGCCGAATTTGGAATTTTTGTCAATTTCCTTTCTTTTTCTTTTGGATTTCTTTCTAAATTCTCATAGTTACTGTAATACCTCAAATGGCACTTATTACAGCCTCTCCCCCTTAACAGAATCTCGTCCCGAGATTCCCGGGGTTAAATCCTTGGTTTTTTGAATGGAAAGGAAACTGCATCAGGTCATTTACTCTTTCTTTTTCTGTACAAGGATAGTGGGGTGGTGGTCTTTGTTCATCTGCTCCTGACGGTTTCAAATAACTCTGGATTTTTAGACTCTAGGTCTTCAGCTTTTTCCCAAGTAGCTTCGTCTGGAGTATGGTTTTTCCATTGCACTTTATAAAACGTGATACTCCGAGTTCGGGTATCGCGTGTCTTTTGATCCAGAATTTTAATAGGTTTCTCTTCATATGTTAGATCCGGCTCGAGCTCAATTTCTGGATCTTCTAAAATTTCTTCTGGAACTCTGAGGCACTTCTTAAGCTGGGATACATGAAATACGTCATGTATAGAAGCAAGTTGATCAGGCAATGACAGTTTATATGCCACGGGACCTTTTCGTTCCAGGATTTCATAGGGACCAATATACCTCAGGGCTAACTTACCCTTTACTCCAAAGCGTTGGATGCCTTTCATTGGGGATACCTTTAAGTACACAAAATCTCCGGCATAAAATTCCAAGGACCGTCTTCTTTTATCTGAATAACTCTTTTGCCGGGACTGGGCTACTTCCAAATGCTTGCGAATTTTCTGGACCTTCTCCTCGGTTTCCATAACTAAGTCCGATCCCAGGTGTGTCCTTTCTCCTACTCCTGACCAATTTAGAGGAGTTCGGCATCTTCGACCATACAAGGCTTCGAAAGGTGCCATCTTAATGCTAGCTTGATAGCTATTATTATAAGAGAATTCGGCTAGGGGCAAACATTCATCCCATAGCTTAGAGAAGGTAAGGACATATGCTCTCAACATGTCTTCTAAAATTTGATTGACCCTTTCTGTCTGTCCTCTAGTTTGAGGATGATAAGCAGAACTTCTAATGAGGGTAGTACCCATGTCCTTTTGCAGTCGTTCCCAGAATCTGGAAACAAACTGGGAACCTCGATCGGAGATTATGGTTTTTGGCACTCCGTGCAAGGATACAATCCGGGCTATATAGAGCTTGGCATATGTCGACACCGGGTAAGTCGTTTTGACTGGAATAAAGTGAGCTGACTTAGTAAGGCGGTCGACAATAACCCAGATGGAATCATACCCCTTTGAAGTGGTAGGTAATCCTACTATGAAATCCATAGAAATATCTTCCCATTTCCAGACAGGAATTTCTGAGGGTTGTAACAAACCTGCCGACTTCTGTAGTATGGGTTTAACTCTTTGGCAAGTGTCACATTCTGACACATATCTTGCAATTTCAGGTTTCATTTTGGCCCACCAAAATCTTTGCTTTAAGTCTTGGTACATTTTATTGGTTCCGGGATGAATGGAGAACTTGGACGAATGTGCTTCTTCTAGGATTAATCTCCTCAGGTTCTCATCTTCCGGAACTACTATCCTGTTCTTGAAATATAGTCCTCGGTCTTCTTCTTGATTAAGTTCGGGAATCCTTTCCTTGGCTTTTTGCTGATAAAGTGTCTTAATCCATGGGTCTTCTTTTTGGGCTGTTATGATTCTTTCTTTTAGGGTATCTTGAATCATAATATTCTGGAGTGTGCCTTGTTTTACTATTTCTAAACTTAATCCTCCCATTTCTTCACACAGGGTCTTCAGGTCAGACTGAACGGTAGTGCAGTGGCATTGGGCCTTTCTGCTCAAGGCGTCGGCCACCACATTAGCCTTACCAGGATGGTAGTGAATTTCTAGTTTATAGTCTTTAATCAGTTCTAGCCACCGTCTTTGCCTCATATTTAAGTCCATTTGAGTGAAGATGTATTTCAAGCTTTTGTGGTCAGTAAAGATACGACATTCACTACCTAAAAGGTAGTGTCGCCATATCTTTAGTGCATGTACCACGGCAGCAAGTTCTAAATCATGAGTGGGGTAATGCTCTTCATGACGCTTCAACTGACGAGAAGCATAGGCAATAACCCTGCCTTCTTGCATTAGAACACACCCGAAGCCTGTTCCTGAGGCATCGCAGTATACATCAAAGGGTTTTTCTATGTCAGGTTGAGCTAGCACTGGGGCTGTAGTCAATAATTTCTTCAAGATTTGGAACGATTCCTCACATTCAGGTTTCCATTCAAATTTTGTGTCCTTCTTTAATAACTCTGTGATTGGTTTAGAAACCTTTGAGAAATTGGGAATGAATCTACGGTAATAGCCAGCCATTCCCAAGAAACTTCTTACTTCATGAACAGAAGTTGGTGATTTCCAATCCAGTATATCCTTGACTTTTCCGGGATCTACTTCGATTCCTTTTTCGGACAGTATGTGCCCAAAGAATGGAACCTTCTTTAGCCAGAATTCACACTTACTAAATTTGGCATATAACTGGTGTTCCCGGAGTCTATTTAGAACAATGCGCAAGTGTTGCGCATGTTCCTCCTCATTTTTAGAAAAGACAAGGATATCATCTATAAAGACAACCACAAATTTATCTAGCTCTGGCATGAATACTGAATTCATGAGGTACATAAAATGCGCTGGGGCATTTGTCAGTCCGAAAGACATAACCAAATACTCATATAGTCCATATCGGGTTGAAAAGGCTGTTTTTGGTATGTCCTCGGGTTTTATCTTAATCTGGTGGTATCCTGACCGAAGGTCGATTTTTGAAAAGACCTTAGCTCCGGACAACTGGTCGAACAACAAGTCAATTCGTGGCAGTGGATACTTGTTCTTATGGTTACCGCATTCAAAGGGCGGTAATCCACACATACCCTTAATGTACCATCCTTCTTTTTAACAAAAAGAGCTGGGCAGCCCCATGGTGAAGTACTAGGTCGGACGAAACCCTTATCCAACAATTCTTGGAGTTGTGTTTTCAATTCTGCTAGCTCTTTAGGTGGCATTCGATATGGTCTTCTAGAGATAGGAGCGGTGCCTGGTTCTAATTCAATAGTGAATTCTACCGCTCTATCAGGCGGTAGCCCAGGCAAATCTTCCGGAAATACATCTAGGAACTCATTAACCACAAGAATAGATTCTAGAGTCACTGCTCTAGTCTTTTTGACCATTTGGTCCAAACAAGGTTGAACGGGTAATTGGAGTTCGAAAGAATGGCCTTGGTCATCCCTCATGCTAACGACCCGTGTAACCATATTAATTTGAACTTCATGTTCTTTCATCCAATTTACTCCCAAAATAATATCTATTCCTTGATCTTCCAGAATTAAAGGATAAGCTCCCACCTTATTTCCTTCTAGGTTTAAAATCACATTGCGAGCTACTTGATTTGTATTCTGTGTGGCACTAGTAGCTTGAATGGCATATTTGACATTTAAAGTATGAACTTCTAGTTGATGTTGTGTAACAAATCTTCTACTTATAAAGGTATGCGATGCGCCGGAATCAAATAAAACCATAGCAGGATAATTGTTAACAAGATACATACCTGCTAGGATTGGCTCTCCTTCTGGAATTTCTTCTACAGTCATATAGTGAGCTTGTCCCGTCTTGGTGTTGACGAACTTGCGATGGACAAACTTTTGTCCAGTGCCTTGGCCCGAGGTTTGAGCCTTTAAGTTCGCGTTTCCCCCAACTTTGGGAAAACGACAGTCTCGGGCGAAATGTCCTGGCTTCCCACAGTTGAAACAAACCTGTGGGGTTCCTGAAGGAGTAGGGTTACGAAACCCAAGAGATGGTGCAGTTCCAGGACGAGGGGCAGCACTGAGAGCTCTGGCATTCCAGGACTGGAAAGGCTGTTGCTGGAATGAAGGACGATACATGGGTCGGGGAGGACCTCTATATACCATCCTCATCCTCTGAGGAGCATTCCCAAAATTCCCAAAAGGGACAGTCTTCCTCTTCAATGCTTCTTCTTTCTTCAAAGTTTCATCCAACATTTTCATCTTTTCTTCCGCGGTAATAGCTGTACTCACCGCGGAGCTGTAATCGGCGATAGTGCAGGTAGATAACTTTTCCTGCATTCTTGCGTTAAGTCCTCGGAGATAACAATCCCTCTTTCTGGTTTCAGTGTTGACGTGCTCTGGTGCATACTGGGCTAGGTGATCGAACTCACTGGTATATGCCAGAATACTGCGAGTTCCCTGTTGCAGTCCCAAGAACTGTTCTAGTTTCATTCTCATGACACCTTCCGGTATGAACTGCGTCCGAAAGGCTTCCTTAAAATCTTCCCATGTAACTTCCCTCCCTACTGGCTGCCTGGCCAGATGACTGGTCCACCAAGTTGCTGCGGGACCTTGAAGCTGAAGCCCTGCAAATTCGGCCTTCTTAGCGGCAGTACATTGAGGGATTACTCGAAATTTTTGTTCCATGGCCTGAAGCCACTCATTAGCCTCCAGTGGATGTTCGGCCTTCAAGAATACTGGAGGACGTGTTTCCAGAAATTGGGTGTAGGACACCCCCTGCTCCGGATCTCTCCTACGTCCACCGTTGCCGGTGTTCTGTACTATCATCTGAAGTAATCGGGCTTGCTCTGCCCCAGAATTCATCAAACTGGCTATCGCGTCAGCCAACGTAGGTGCTCTAGGTAAATCCTCTTCCTGTCCTCCGAAACCTGAAGCTCGGGGTTCTCTGGGATCCGTCATGCTGCCAAGAGTAACAAGATATTAATATCTACGGTGCATTTTATTAACAACTCTTTGCATACTAACATATCACACATCACAGCATGCTCACACACAAACCATACTTATGTACATACTTATTTATATTACATGCCTCAGAGTTAATTTTTACAAGGCCCCCTTCGTACCACTTGTCCACACACATATTTTACAAAAATATATTACAACACTTTCAAACCAAGTTCACTTCAACCATCATAAGGGAAAATGCCTAGTTCTTCGGCATTTAATCCCAGTCGAGCCATAGCTTCTTGCAGGACGTCTTGGTCCACGGTCATCAAAGTTTGCCCTGGGGGAGCAACAGGTGGAGATTGATTGACAGAATTTTCACTTCCGGACTCCGGTCCGTAGTCACTCCAAGTGCGGGAAGTATCAGAGGTGCTAATTCCAGAATTTCCTTCCATTTCTTCCGGATCCTCTTCTTCTTCTCCATCTTCAGGTTCTTCTTCTCCCCACTGCTGCATGGGACCATAGCCCTGAGGATCTAGTCCATCGGCATTGGTATTGGCCCACGCAAACTGTTGATTCCCCGCAGGGACTTCGCCCTGGTCATCTTCCATGTCCACATCAAAGCCTTCTAGATTCTCGTGAGCATACAAATCTATCTCAGGATCTGCCGGTGGCACCGGATCTATCACAGGTACTAGTTGATCCGCTTCCTCCGGGTTCGGTGGTTGAGGCTCTTCTGGTGGGGGAGGTGGTGGAATATTGATAATATTTTGTGCAGGTGCCTGAGCCTGCATTTCTTCCAGGGCTAGACGAAGTGACAGAATCTCGTCTAGCTGCTGGAACCTTTCCGCCTCCAGCCTATGGACGTTGGATTCAGCTTCTTCCCTTGCTCTATCCGCCATACTCCGACTGGCTTTGATAAACCCTTGCATTACCCTAAGTTTTTCTTCATAATCTTCAATCCTCCTGGACTGCTCTCGCATCGCCTTTTCCATCTCATGCTCCCTTGCCATTGCCACCTTCTTGTACATCTCCTTATCATACCGGGCACCCATCACTTCCATTTTAGTATCTTCGTTCTTCTGCCTCTGATTATAATATTCCCGGATACAAGCTTGGTGCAAGTTGTACATGGCGGTCATATAATCAGAAGCAGCAGCCACCAACACATCGTGCTCCACACGAGATGTGTTCTTCAAAGCTTTAATCCTTCGCTTCCATACCCCGTCATCTTGATGCTTAATTGGATAGAATCGAGCGGAGCTCGACCCTACTTCCACCTTGTGGTTCTCACATAGCTCCGTAAGAGCTGTCATGGCTGCCCTTTCTATAGTATCGTTGAATTCAAAACCCGACTCCATTACTTCCTCCAAACGCCAATTAGGTCGGGTGTCATCATCCGGGATATGCACATACACCGTGCAATATTGCTTGTGGCCGGTATCTTCCTTTCTCCAATAGTACTCTGGGGGACTATGAAAACCCAACTCTTGTAGCGTCTTCCAAAGTAACTGCACGAACCCCGGTTTATCCAGGTAACGACCGCGGGTCCACCCATCCTTATCCGTGTAGCCTTCTTCAAACATCCTATAAAAGAAACGAGATCAGGTCTAGCGGCACTCACCAAACCCAAAAGTTTTTAAACATGCAATGCAATCATGATGCAACGATTCCTACGTACTTTCAGACTCATATACACACTCGTAGGAAAATTGGTGGCATCGTAATCTCTCCCTAAATAATAAACTACCGAATACTAGCGACACGCAGCAAACAGTTAGCATCTGCAAAACAATCAACCAGTTAACACTACTGCCACCTGTAACTCTTGTTTTTATTATTTTAAAATAGAGTCTCAGTGTTTAAAAGGTAATATTTGTTGATTATCCCAACCTACGGCTCTGATACCAGCTGTGGCGGAACCGCCCAACTTAAGCTGGTTTAAGTGCGCCTAATCGCCGTTAGAACGGCATTTATCCGAAACGCACCTAAAACAGCATAAGTCCGGTAGTCCGTCGAGTGTCCCTAGGACTCCTCGAAGGATCCACGGCGTGTCTCATAACCATACATCAGGATAATATCCGCGATGGGATAATATCAACAAACATTACATTTTTACATACATAATTAAGAGGTACGAGTTATTACAAGACATAAGTTGAGGCAAACTTAGTGATGCAGTGTTAGACAAATTCTAAGATTAAACATAAATAGTTCAGGAGAAGATGCGTCGATAAACTGTTTTCTAGGGTATTGTGAGACTCATGTCAATACCCTAGGGCTTCGGGGTCTCCTCCTCGGTAGCCTCCTGTGGAGCTTTTGAAAGATACCCACAAGGGGAAAACCCTGAGTACGGGGTACTCAGCAAGTCTTACCCGACTAACCAATATAATAGTTTTTCTTTGGAATGCATGTCAGCCTTTGGGTGTGCTTGGTTGACACAAATTTTGCCGAAAAAGCTTACTACGAGTGAGGCCTTAGTTTTATCTTTTATTTGAGTTAAGTCATTACCTAACCATTCTAGATGATAACAGAAGTAAAAGCAATCATAGCTGTTAAATCATACATTACTTGACAACAGGAGATTTTATATTGCATGAATTAATACTACGATGCTCAACAGCGATCAAGTGCATTCATAACCGAGAATTGCGGCGATCCGGATCTAATTACATCCTGCAGGAGAGTACCCTGATCACCAGCATTATACGACTGTCCAAGTCGTACTAACAACCTCTCGATTAGCAAAGTCAATGATTAGGAATACGACTACCCGGACCCAGGGATGCACCCCCACATGGGACCCCACGTTTGGCCTGATCTCCATGTGAGTTTCAGGCTACACCCCTGCCAATCTCCAGCACGTCAAGCGCGGGTACGAAGCATTCCTGATTATAGAATTTACTAATCTACTGGGCTTTACTGGTCCCATACCCAGTAAGTGATCAGATGCTTATCACTTGATCAAAAGTTAAGACACGAATCGGACCTTAACCAGATTAATCTAGCAGACAGAACTACATCTCTAGCTTCTGTCTGTTTCCATATTCCAAACTATCCTTTCTAAGCAACATGTATGACTTAAGAGTTTTCCTTAAGGTTGGTAAACCAAGCATGTAAGCAAGTAAGCAATTCTAGACTTGGGTAGTTTCTAAGATTTGAACAAGTGGCAAAGATGTCCTTAAATCAAGGCATGATCATACACAAGAATAGGTTTCAATCAACTCCTAGACTTAGTGCATACAATAAGCAAATAACCTATAACTAGTCACATGAAATAACGACTCCAAAATAGATAGGTATAAATGCACCGGGGCTTGCCTTGTTCGTTAAAAAGATTAGTAGACGCTGACGGATTTGCTTCACAGGGAACAAACTCAAACACCTCGTCGGACTCCAAGGGTCCTTCTGAAAATTCCCAGTAATCTTCTTCCGGTGCTTCTGGATCTACGGCATATATACATGCAGGGGGTTAGAATGCAAACTTTTTGAATAACAGACTATACAACTTTCCTTCATGATAAAGTTGCAAGCCAACAAGGACTATATGACTTATCATGAATAAGTTGCAAGCCAACACACAAGAATCTAAAAAGATTAACCTATACTTTTATTTTTCTTATTTAACCCTCCCTATAGTTTTTTTCTTTTAGTTTTAGAAAAAGTGGTAATTATTTTCTAACTTGAAAACCTAATCTCCTAACTCTAGAACGCCTAACTCTATTTTGCAGGATGTATGTATATATCTTGTGATCAGTATGACCCCTTTGTGTATGTGATGCATGTGTGTAACTCATTCGTGACCTGCGTGTCACGCGTACGGCAACACGGCAGGAGCCATATGTGTTGTCACCTTAATGTATTTAATGGTCTGCGTACCAATCTGTGATGATCCAAGCAACTATGTAATCTTCATTACTAGCTTCTTTACTAGCTATTAGGCGTAATAGCATGTTCTAGTTCTTGGAGGACTCATCACCAGGAGGATGGCGCACATGGAACATGGAGATGGAGATCACCATGGTGAACAGATCCTATGGAGATGGAGATCACCATAAGAAAAAACGGGTCATACTGTGTTACAACTGTGTGAATGCTATTCTGTTTATGTTTTACTTTCTGCATGCTGTGATGTTAGAAGTAGAACGATCCCTCACAAAGTTTAAGTTAGTATGCCCTCCCAACTAAAACTTGCACCGTCCCATGTCTTGTACAATTAGTGGTGGGTCTATGAAATTAGGGTACCACTAGTTTTCCTTGACTGGACGGGTTTGTGTCGGACAGTTACACGCATAAGGGTTGGTTTGCTTAACAAGGTTATCTTAACGGTTAAGGACCTTGGGGCATAAAGGTTGGGCGCCGAGACATAGAGATGTCACCCAACAACAGGAGTCATATGTGATATGATTAGCAAAAGTTGCTTACCTATCTACCTTGTTTGCTAGCGGTGATGCTAAAGCTCACTAGTAGACTTGTTAGTTGTGGATCCTGAATCACTAAGTTTCAATAGAGGGATATTGATTTTAGTGGGAGTAGATTCTGTTAAAATAGTTTAATGTGATTTGCTCTATCATGGATACGTTTGTCTTAGTATATTTTGCATTACTTTGTTGTAGATTAAATGGCACCTAGCAGCACTACACCGTTTGCTTTGCGTTCGGTCCTTGAGAAGGACAAGTTGAATGGAACAAATTACTCGGATTGGATCCGTAACCTGAGAATCGTTCTCAGGGCTGAGCAAAAGGAAGATGTTCTAGACAACCCACTACCAGAAGAACCTGCTGATGATGCACCCGCTGCTGCTAAGAATGCTTACAAGAAAGCATGTGATGCTAACCTCAAAGTAAGATGCCTTATGCTTGCTTGCACGGAACCTGAGTTGCAGATGCAGTTCGAAACAAACCATGAGGCGCATGATATGATCGTGGCGCTTAGAGACATGTTCCAAACACAGGCCAGGACTGAAAGGTTCAACGTGTCTAAGGCCTTTGTTGAGAGCAAGCTAGCAGAAGGCGCAGCAGTAGGACCACACGTAATCAAGATGGTTGGTTACACTCAACGGTTGGAGAAGCTGGGCTTCCCACTGGGCCAAGAGTTGGCCACTGATTTCATTCTTTCGTCTCTTCCGCCTAGCTGTGGGAACTTCATCTTGAACTACCATATGCATGGGATGGAGAAGGGTCTGAATGAGCTGTGTGGCATGCTTAAAACAGCAGAGGCTGACATCAAGAAAAGCGCTAGTACCAGCCATGTGATGGCTATACAGAACAAGCCTAGCTTTAAGAAGAAGGGCAATTCTTGGAAGAAGAAGGGCAAGGCTGGAACGTCCAAGCCAAACCCAGCGCCCAAGGTTAAAGCTGGACCTGGACCTGCTCCAGACAAAGAGTGCTTTTACTGTCATGAACTTGGTCACTGGAAGTGAAACTGCAAGCAGTACCTAGCTTCGTTGAAGAATGGCGGAAGTAAGAGTACTTCTACCTCAGGTACGCTTGTTGTTAATGTTATAGACAACATTTTTCTCGCTGATAAAATTATTAATTCTTGGGTATTTGATACCGGATCGGTTGCTCATATTTGCAATTCGATGCAGGGAATGATAAGAAGTAGAAGCGTGGAAAGAGGAGAAGTTGATTTCCGCGTGGGCAATAATGCAAGAGTTGCTGCGTTGACCGTCGGGACGATGCAACTCCACCTCCCGTCAGGATTTATTATGGAGTTGAATAATTGTTATTTCGTTCCTAGTTTAAGTGGATCGACCTACTTAGGGGCTATCAAACGCTACGCCATAACAGGGTAGTTATAAAGGTAGCTTTCGGGTTTGTCAAGAAGCATGCTATGAGACATGGTCAATCAAGATGGGATTTGCCCCTCTCTGATTGAGAGTGATATCTCTGGGCCCCTCGAGTGATCGGATCCGAAAATGCATGGCCATGCTACGTACGGTTAAGAGTTAACCTACAAAGGGATTCCGAATCACAGGATCGAGAAAGAGCGGTCGGCTTGAAGCTAGACCAAATATCATGAGGCAAAGGGAATAGCATGTATATTATGTTGTGATGGTTCGTCTTATATGATCTTCGTGTGCGTATAGGAGTTGGCACGTCTTGCTAGAGGCCGCTACCGACTATTGGGCCGAGTAGGAGTACTCGGGCCATGTCTATACGTATCCGAACCCATAGGGTCACACACTTAAGGGGCTGGAAGCCCAATTCGGATCTGATCCGAGTTGGATTAGGTTTAGAAGTACTAATGGGCCTTGGACCTAGAGGCCCATTAGGAACCTCTATAAATAGAGGGGTGGGGGCGCCCTAGGGTTTACACCTTTTTGGCGAAACACATCTGCCGCGCCTCCCACGCCCTCGCCTGTTGCATCTCGCGGATCTAGCAGTCCGGCTTGCGACACTTCCTCCCTGCACGTGTGGATACCTTGGAGGTGTTGCGCCTGTAGCACTTGGACGAGCCGCCGACAAGCCACGACGAGCCGCCGCCGAGCCACCGCCGAGCCACGACGAGCCGACGACGACCCGCGGCACGAGGGCGATCTTGCTGCACGTGGACGAGCTGCTGAGGAGCTGCTGGACGTTGACGTGATCGACTATGTTGATCGACTACGTACAACTACGTTGATCGTCTTCACTGCATCGACGCAAATCTACATCTTTCGCACCAGTAGTGCGTCGAGTGGTAATCCCGTGATCCTTATATGGCAGTTCTTCCTAGTTTTACGCGGTAGAAATTTTGATTTGCACTAGTGTAGCCTACCTCGTATCCCTACACATTAATTTCACGATTACATGTTCCACAAGCAACATTTAATACATGTATGTAATTCTACTCGACGTCCATACAAATTTTCAATCTGACTACCACCGAGAAGGCCAAGCACTAAGACAGCGTCAAATCAACTCGGAGGATGGAGATTATGCGGCTCGTCGTCGCAGAGACCTCCACCATCCTCACTCGAGTCATCCACATGATGGCGCTTGCTAGGTCATCCGCTGGCGTCGCTGTCACCATCTTCACCATCGTCGCTATCACCGTCTTCGCCATCGTCACTGTCGTCATCTTCGCCATCATCACGGTCGTCATTACAGTCATTGGTGTCATTGTCGACACCTTCACTGTTGTCTTCATCACTTTCGATGCCATAGAATTCGTCGGTCGAGGACCCATGCTCACCAGCAAATGATACTGCGACAGAATCCTGCTCCTTATCATTATCTGAGACAACCTGCGGAAGCTTGGGAGGCCACAGCCTTGAAGGATCAATCGGGGAATCTAGTAGGGTTGACATTGTTGTTGTACGCGTGAGGCTCTACTCCTCTTACACTGTAAAGAACAATGGAATTTAGGAATGGGACTGCCAAAGAAGAAACACCGCGACTATGCATCGACGCAGTAGTGCGATGGCATATTTATGAATGGTGAAACGGTACGATCGACCTAGAGAAGTGGCATCATTTCGTTCCAACAATTCACCAATACTCAGTGGTCCTTTCGTGGATGCTAGCAACTGTACAATACGTTCCCTTTCCCTGGTACACTGGTCTTATACACCTTTTTTTTAAGTACGCACGTCAAACTACTTAAAACAAATTATACTATCATGACACGTCTGAAGTGGCAATCGAAGCTTAAGGATAGTATCATCCTCAATTTTAACCCAATCACACCATATTACTCAAGGGCCATTGCATTCTTGCACCAACCCTCAACTCGAAATATCACTTACCCTCATTTTTTTCCACATTCAGATCTTGCCTCACCTTCTTGAAATCCAAAAAAGAATTCTTCCCCAATACAATTATCACCACATAATGGTATCAAAAAGGGTGACACATGATAATTTCGCACTTATCAAAATGTCCTTCTCATTATTTCAGAGAATAGTGATTTCACCCTATTGAACATCAAATATATATACTCTTTTAGCATCAGAATTTTCCATAATATCCAAAATTTCATCACAAAGTTAACCCAAATACTAAAGTGGAAACTTCCTATTACTGCTACTTCTTGCTGGTCACCGTGATGATAGCGAGTAAACAAAGCAGGTAGTCACTACATTTCCCAATAATTGCAACTATCAACCTTTCATACGCACTTTCCAATGCTTCAGTACCTAACTCCAGCCACTGAAATGTGTCGAAGTGTTGGTCCTTTTAAACATTCCATCATAAATTTCTATAGCAGATGCGTGCGACGCGTGCCTAGCCACAAAATCTAATTGCCAAATGCAACTGAATGCTAAAAAAATTTTCAAATAAGGTACAAAATCAAACTCGAGAAACGCGACACAATGGATTCCATAAAATAGATAAACTTCTTCTACGAAGTTAGAAAAAAGAACCACCTGATTTGGACAACAAATGAGAAATCTACACATGTTTAAAGTTTTCAATATGAATCAAAATAAAAAATAAGAAAATCCATGAAGAACCGATGAAGAATCCACCAAGATCTAAGTGATGAAGAATCCACCAAGATTCGAGCGCCAGCAGGTGGGACCTGCATGGCAACCGTATAGCTGAAAATGCAAATGACGAATGCACCTCCTCAGTTCCTATTCCCACGTACGATTACCAAAAAAAGGTTGCCACCCCGGAAATGCGACGTCGCCTTAACTTCCCAGTGGTTGGCGGTAGTTCCAAGAACTCCTTCTCGTCCCTGTTGCCAGTTCCCACGCCAGGTGGAGAGGGCATTTCATGAACTCCTACTCTCATCATCCTCACCATTTCACCAATAGGTAGGACCCGTGTGCCAACCGCATAGCAAACAAAAGCGCAAATGAAGAATACGCCTCCTCGGTTCCTGTTCCCACACACGCTCACCAAGAAGACAGCTGCCACCCCCGAAATACAGTGCTACCTTGACTTACTGGTAGTTGGCGTCAGTTGCAAGAGAGGTTTCAAGAACTCCTTTCCATCCCTGTCGCCAGTTTCCACGGCAGTCACAGAGGGCATTTCAAGTACGCCTCCTCCCAAAAGAGGGGTTTTCAAGAACTGCTACTGTTGCCCCCGTTCGGCCCCCTCCACCGCCCCCTCTTCGATTACCGTACATTGCGCCACTCCACCTCTCTAGAACTCCGGCTCGCTGCTGTCCACGTGCCGCAGCTCCATCCACGCCACCACGCGAACCCTCGTTGCACTTCGCATCGCGCGACGTCAATGTCGGCAATTATGGCGGCAAGGCGGCACCTCCCGTCACTAGCAGCGCTCCCTACCGAGGTGGCCATTGAGAGTGCCGGCCACCTTGCTGCGACCTTAGAGAGGCCCATGGACGACCTCCATAGCCTACGGACGTCCTCCGCAGCTCCATCGGCCGACGCATGGCAATAGCCCAGTTTAGGGACGACATGTCATGGAACGAGCCCACTAGGTACACTGCCCTTCTTACTCGCCTGACCCTAATCAGCAACCCGAACGCCTGCTTCTTCACCGGCATAGTAGACTTCTTCAGGGAACACCGCAGCCCCCAGCCGCCCCTCCACAGCTCTCCCGCACCGCCCTGGGCGGGCACAATGTGGCGGCCTGTTTGGTCACCCTAATCCTCTAAAGGAACAATGGTGACGCTGGCGACAATGACATCACGAGGTGGTACGTCAGATGGATTGAGGGCGAGGAAGATTCGACGGCAAGTGGCAGCAGCGGAACAAGGATGCTGAGCAACAAGGGGTGTCAGCTGTGCCGTGAGCAGGCCGCATTCTGGATTGGCCAAACAACATGGCGCAAGGCAGGCGAACGGCTGCCACCAGCACGCGTCGACCTTTCTTGCGCTGGTGGCGACTGCGGCGTCACCTTTGGATGGGCACAAAAGACACTATTTTGCAATGAGGACTGTAGGATTCACCGAGAAATCGTTCTATTCCAAAGGAAACTTGGAATAGATAACTAATTCACTCTTTAGATGCAACTGTGAATTAGTGTAGCTTTTGCTTTTCTGCTGCTTTTGCTTGATGAGGTCCAAGATTGGTTGGATGACCTTGTTGTCAATATTGCCAATGTGAATATATGTATGATTAACGAAGATCGATCTCATATTACCATAAAAAACAGTAGTAATTTCAACCTGTTAGGTATAAAATATAATAAAACAATCATCATCAACAACAATCCTACATTACAAAAATTCCAACCCAATGGCATAACCATAACTACAAGCATGTTCAATAACATGCATTGGCATAACACGCACGGGTAGCAATGCAAACTCCTATAGATCATCGTCTTCAGACACATCGAGTACGCCATCGCCATAGCCACAAGCCAATCGCACACACGAAAACACATGCAAGGAACACAGTTATTTCCCTTCCACTGGTTTCTAGGCAGAAACAACTATCGTGTCTCCACACTCCTTAAAAAGCTAAACTGCCTTGCTGTCTTGCCTATTCGCCTTCTCCCCCAAAACATCACATCATAACGCAGGTTTTCTTCCCTCCCCTCTCACCGGATGCATCATTTTCTTTCCCTCTCATCACCAGCCGCATCCTTCTACCCCATCTACAGTGCGACGATGGCGTGCCACAACCACAACTCCCAGAGACAACTACCCGACGCTCGCGGTCGCTTCTCGCGAAGCCCCATGTAACATCCTGGGTAACTAGCAAAGCAAATCAAGGATGATCAAAGTCATTAAGCAAACAAATCACCTTTTAACTCACTTTGGTCACTTGTCAAATTTCAAATGCATCTTAATTACCTAAGTGTTGAAAATGTCCTGAAAAGCTCTAATTTGGGGGTAGAAGTGGAAAACCAATTTTATATGAGAACTTAAGTTTTGGCCAATATGAAAGTTGTAGAACACTTGAAAACAAACAACTTTTTTTATTCGCACCTCTTCTCATTTTTTAGTGGAAGGCCTTCAAATTTTAAATCTAAAACAAACAAATTGGGGGAAATTTCAAACTAAGCCATGTCCAGCGTTCTACAAAATCTTGACCAGCTTTATCTCAAACACTAGCCAGATTTTGCACCATAGGCTTTTGAAAAAGTTGTAGAGTATAGTTTGGATAGCAACTTTTACTTTTCGAGAATTTGAAGTTTCAATTCAAAATTTGGAGTTTTTCAACCCCCAAGTCAGTGCCCTTGCGTGCCACGTAGGCACCCATGTGCGCCGCGATCCGGGTAATCGCTCACGGCGCGTTCTGGCGTGCCACGTCGTGCCACACTGTTTGCGCAGCTCCACCGGCCTATCACCATCAATGATGGGATAGGACACTCTACGATGCTGCCCAACCTGCACCCGCTCAATCTTATCCTCCCCACACCGCATCTTCACCTGCCCAGTGCCATGCGCGCGCCTATGCGCCCCGGCAGGCCGCTGCTGCCACGTCGCCGCACGCCATCGGCTGTCGCCGCCCGGCTACTCGTCGCTGGTGAAGCAACAACACACACATGCCTCTTTGCCACTCCTCACACGTGCCAAGATGGATTTTGCATGCCAAAATATCGACTGCCCACTCCTTGCTACTTGCCCACGCGCGCCGCTGTGACCAACCACCGCACGCCTTGCTTCCCTCCACCAGTCGCCAACCACCTCTGCGCACCCCCGGTGGACCCCAACCACGCTGATGCCCTCTAGCCCCTCATCACACCCTCCAGCACCTATAAAAGGCACCCTTGCCCCTCACCGGCGCTTCCCCTGCCATTTCCCCCCTACAACAGAAGCTCAGCCGCACTCCCGGAAGCGGTGCCGTGGAGCCCTCTGCCTTGCCGCCTCCTAAGCCCGCAGGTGATCCACACGCGAGCCCCTACAGCCTCCCGAGCCACCCCTCAACCCCCACAGCCCCCACCGCCACCGGAGAAGAACTCCCTCTGCTGCACCCGAAGCGTCGCCGTGGACCGCCGCCGCCAAGCCTCCTCCGCTCACGTTTCCTTCAACACATCGACTCACGGTGAGCTACTGAACACACCCATGCCCTTTCCGCACCCCTAACCATCGCTGCTTACTGGAATCACGCCGGAAAGCCGTCGATCGGGCCTAGGACCCAATTGCTTGGTCCCAAGTATTTCTAGGGTCTTAGATGCAAAGCTTAGGGACCTTGTTGTGAGGAGTCAAAAGATCAAGGGGCCCCTTCGCGAAACACTTTTCCCTTTTCTGTTTTAAAATAGATCAAAAAGGCTGAAACTTTAAAAATGTGTAGGAATTTGTAGAAAAATGGTAAAAAATGTGAAATAAATTTTTTTAGACTCCATATGCACATGAGTAACTAGGAAAAATACTTTCTTCTGTAATATACATGTTTTACATTGCTTAAATAAATGCATGTGGTTTAATGTACATTTTATGTGATAAATAGTTTTCTTGTTCTTTAAATTCTGGAAAATTTGCAGTAGCCTGTATTAGTGTTGGTAACCCTTCTGTAAAATTTGTGGAACCATACTGGTGATGAAGCCCTAGTTAAAAATCATTCCTCATGTTTTGTAATTTAGTACTATTTGGTTTTTAATATATTTTGTGAAAGTCAAATGCTTTCCAAATTTTTGTTACAGTAAATCACTGGTGTGATTAGGAAGTTTCTATAAAAATTTCAGCACCATATCTTATTAGATGCTACAAGAAACATTTATTGAAGTTAATAGCAAGTTAAATGGAAAGATAACAAATGTTAAATAGGAAGGGTAGAATGGTAAATGCTAGTTTGAATTGGTTTAAAATTCAGAAATAGGATAACTTTCCAAATGCATGTTGAGCAACACTAAATTAACCCCACCCTTCTTTTGTGAAGTTGAAGTGGTTAAAACTTTATATGTGTAGACAATCACCATCAAGTCAAGCTAAAGTTTTAAATCGCAACACATTTTACTTTGCGAAGAAGAAAAATTTGAAATCTTGTCTAGGTGAATGTGGTCGTTAAGCACTTTATACTTCTGCAATAATACTTGAAATGCATCCAGCATAAGAAAGCTTGGAACCTTGAATTATTGCATATGCATCTCGTTTAGAAGCAAATCTTGCTGACGGGACGTACGAGCTATTTCCAGCAGCCGAGGAGGAGCCATCTGCGGAGTTGCACCAGATTGAGGCCAAACAAGACCCTAGCCAAGCTTCCAACAACCCGCAAACTAACCTAGTTCAGGAAGGCAAGCCTCGGAGCATAACCCTTATTTTAAAGTTTATGCAATATCTATGATACTTATGTTTGTGCATTTAAGTTCATAGGAGTTGCTTGGAACCTTAGTTGTATGAAATTTAGTATCTATGTTTGAATACTAGTATGATAGGTTGAATAGATGCAATGCTAAATAGGGACTCGGTAAAAGTCAAGTGATTTCCTGTCACTCACGAGTTATAGGAGTTGCTTGTTCACTTATGTCAAAACCATAAGGATGACGGGTGGGGCTGGGCAATTGGTTCTGAATTGGTGGAATTGCCCCATCCATCTCCAAGAAAGCTGCTAATGTTGAAATGTGTTTAGAGTTTTGGTCAAGTTTTTGAAAGTAGTAAACTCATACCTAGTATGGGATAGGGAAGCCTAGTACCTGATTGAACTATGGCGTGGCTTTATCCCCGCTCTCTCTGGAACGGAGTTCCCCTGATGCATCATGTGGGTACAAGTGTAGTCATAGTACGACGACGTTCTGGGACCGTGGGACCTTGTATCCAAGGGAAGTGGGCCTTGTCCATGTGCCTGGGGATCAACAGGGACGGCTGACGTGTGTGGACCCGTCGTGGTACGCATCTATCGTGGGTTTAGGTTTGCCTTGCAAGGTTAATAAACTCAATTCGAATCATCCGCCTCTCACAGTTAGAGACTGCTTGATTGCATTTCTGCACTGAGTAAGAAGTGTAACAAAGGATGATGATTAATACTAATGCTTCATTAATTTTGCTTGTTCACCATGCTTGCTTAGAATAAGTGCTTAGAATTTGCTGCTAAAACTTGAAAGTAAGGATCTACTTTAGATGCTTTTTGCAAAACAAACCCCTCAGCCAAAAAGCCTTGCATGTCTAGAAGTCGGTGGAGTAGGTACCACCTGATGGGTAAGTCTTGTTGAGTATTAGTATACTTAACCTTGCTTGTGGCTCTATTTTTAGGTATGGATGTTAATGAGTTGGCTGCTAGTTTGACTTGGCCGTCCCAACTCCCTCCGGGTTGGACAGTCAAGTGGGACCTGTCCTCGGATGGTGAGGAATGTGGTGATTGATATCATGGCAGGCTTCACCATGGTATCTTGTATCGATGTTAGACTACCATTTTATTTCCACTGCTTGAACTCTGAAACTCTACTTTTATGCAATTGAACTCTTGTTTGTAATAACTTATTTTGGGACCTGCAATAATTATCTAGATTGTTGTAATCTCTGGACTCGCCTTCGTGTGAGAATGCTTTGTTTCGATCTGAGACAAGTGGTTTTATCAGGTGAAACCTGATAGACTATCATTTCAATTTGGTTAAATTGACCCGTCTCATTTGAGGTGAGGTTGAGTACACTTTAGCCGAGTTAATCTGGGTGGTTCTGTCACAGCTGGCATCAGAGCTGGAAAAGCATACCCCAGACAAAGAAACAAGCCCTAAACATGTTTTCAATAAAACTTGCAAGAAACTTGGTTTGCAAAATGCGTAAGTTCGTTAAGGATGAAGTTAGTACAAGAAGCCCTAGGGGATTTTGGATTGTTTTAGGTGGCTAATTAATTATTGGTTATCTTATACTAACTCCCAGCACATTTATGTTCTATCAAAACTTACTTTCTTGCACAACCGTTGGCGTAGGGGTACGGCGATTGTTGTAACGTATCCCCGGCATCATATGCAAATATGGTGGCGGCATATAAAAAGTGAATACGCTATCTTGGCGTATGAGCGTTGCCCGTACAACGAACGGTAATAAATGTGGACGCTTTCATGAGTGCTGGCACGGAAGATTCAAGGTTTATGTGATCTTCTGTAGGTACACTAACCCTGCTTACATTAAGTTAATGACAGCTAGAAAATTCGACTAGTTATTATAGTGAGAGCCATAATTGTTGCCTTGCCACCGGCACTAACCCCGTAAATCCAAGCTATTGGCAGTTGTTTGTTTTGAAAGGACGATTAGGACGTGCATGCATCATGTTAAAACTTACTACTTATAAGTGTAAAACAATTTTGCATGAGTGTCTTGTCAACTTATAAAAATTCTCACAAATTCCTGGTCAATCACTTAAGGATTATCTAGCTGTCATAAACTTCAGCTGTTCACTGTCAGAGTTTTTCGGGCTAGTAAATTTTTTTTGCTCCAGAAACCTCCTATAATAAAGTTGTTCATAAATTGGTAAGGGAGTTACTGTAAAACTTTCATAAAATTTGGCCAAGTGGAACTCGAGTTGTGATCAAATTAGTAACCTACTGGCTGCTAAAAATTTCTGAATGCACAGTCGACAGAGATTGAATTTGTTTCGACCACCTTAGGCTCAGTTTCCGTCCCATGTCATCAAGACAAAGTTGTAAAGCACTTAGCAGAGCACCTTCTGGAAAACTTTCAAAATTGTGGGTAAGTGGTTTGGGAGCTATAGTCAGTAATGTATTGCACTGTTGCAGAAATTCCAGACTTGACTGCACTGTGAAAATTTGAGTTTACCACCTTTTTAGAGGCTGTTTGGGCAAGAATTTTGAATACCAAACTTGTAGCCAAATATTTAAGGGACCTTCGGGTAAAGTTTGAGAATTTTTGGATGGATAATTTTTGAGTTATGGTCAGTTCTCAAACTTTTCAGAAATCTGTTTTTTACTTTTGATAAGTGATTATCTAGTTCTCACACGTTCTCGATTTTTGTTCTCCAGATGGCTAATCCGGTCTATGTCATTGTGGATATGGACGGACGGGTGCACTCAGAGTGCCTGCACTGGGAGGGTTTTCCTTCCATTCTGTGGGACACCCTACGCTCAGTTGGGTACACTTCTCCACCTCGTTACTCGGGGAGAGAGTATGAGGAGTACGGAGTCCCCCGCTGCAGTGTGCACCTTACCTTGCTCCATCACCCTGAGCACCCGGAGTGGCCACGCCTCATGGTTGTGAGTGTCAGGTATCACTTGGATGACACTTGGGAGACAGACACTCTCGAGGGGCTCACGTTGTTCTATCGTCAGCACCCCACAGAGATTGCCCTGGATCCGATAGGATTGTTTTCGATACACGACCGAGATGACCCTTTGTGGCTTGATAAGATGGATAACATGGAGCTTTTGGGTTTCTTTTGTCCCCAGAAGACCATCTTCATGTCAGCCCAACACATGAACGCACTATGCAGGCTGCAGGATCTACAAGGCAGGGCCATGGATTGGTTGACAAACCTGGCACAAGCCAACCAAATATCGCTCAATGAGATTAAGAGTGAGATGGTTGACTTGTCCCTGCAGCAAGTGGACAAGGGCGTCCAGATTGCTAAGATGCAAACACAAATTGGAGAGTTGCAGCAGGAGTTAGAGGATCAAGAGGCCGACATGGAGATGTTGGCGGACCAGTACTATGATCTAAACATGGAGCTGGCTGATGCCAATGATCACCTGAAGATGCACCACTTGGGGCAGGCCGCTATGCAGGCACCTCCCAAGGCCATGGATGAGAAGGAGGACCCCGAGGAGATTAAGGGAGTCTCGAGTATGGATTTTGAGAGTGCAGCACCGCAGCCACCAGATGGAGCAGCTCACTCTCCTATGATTAGCATTGCCTCCGTTAACAACCTCGACGACTTTTAG
Organism: Setaria italica; assembly: GCF_000263155.2. Taxonomy (NCBI): domain Eukaryota; kingdom Viridiplantae; phylum Streptophyta; class Magnoliopsida; order Poales; family Poaceae; genus Setaria; species Setaria italica. The sequence goes on along the minus strand of NC_028450.1, from coordinate 18,836,052 downwards.
ATGTTTTTAGAGTTGGTCTTGATAAACTCCTTGGTGTAGCCTAATTTTGGACAGTGATGTAATAGGCTAGCCTAGATTTGAGTATGATTTTTTTTTTGTAGCGGGTTCTACAAATGTGATTTTGGTTATGGATGTGTTTGCAAACATTATCGATGTCGTAACCACCATGATTATGAACAATTTCCAGCAGCTGTTAGTGTTTCTGTTCACCTCTGAGCTGTGAAGTGAATACCAAAGTTGTGACAAATTTCATAATCTAACTGCTCACAAAATTGCAGCACCATTGGACCTGTCAAACTAGAGATATGAGCAAAACCCCACAGCTCAGCTTGCAGAAAAACAGCCAGGACAGAGATGCCTAAATGGAATTTTTCAACCTTGTTAACCCTTGTTGTCATACACAAAATTTTCTACTCACTGACCAAAGTTGAGAAATTGTGGACATTTGGGTTAGGAGATATGAATTTTCTCCTAAGCAGCAATTTTTCTGCCCACAATATTTGATTGAACTTTTTACATTCCGCACATGATTTATCTTGTTTCATCTGCTTATGAGGAAGCTTCAAAATTGTGTGAATAATGGGAAAAGTTCACTCTTGCAGATGGTTCACGGAACACGCCAAGCCCCTGCTGGTTTCACTCCAAGCAGCAGCAAACAGCGGCAGACACCACCACCACCACCTCCCCTACCTTCGATGGAGGTGATCCTCGCTGCTCAAACGGAGCTACTGCGACACCATGTCCAGGGGCAGCAGCATCACCAGCAGCCATATGGTGGAGAAATGCCCACCAGCCTTGTGTGGCAAGCTAAAAGGATTTTCTGGGCACTCAGCCCCTCTGTTCCATAAAACAGAGGAGTCTCCCGATGCTGACGCCTGGATTCGTACCATCAAGTCCAAGTTCTCACTCCTTATGGCGCCTTGCCCTGGTGACAACAAGGTGAAATTTGCAGCGTAGCAGCTGCGTGGTTCCGCATGGCTATGGTGGGACCACTACCACTCCATGCTACCGGCTGACCATGTGGTGACGTGGGAGGAATTCAAGATCACTTTCAAGGGCCACCACATCCCTGAAGGCCTGTTGGAGCAGAAGTTGAATGAATTTCTAGCTCTCTCCCAGGGCACACGCAACGTACTATAGTATGCCCAGGCCTTCAACGACCTGTGTTAGTATGCGAGATATCATGCTGACACGGACGAAAAGAAGAGGGACCGTTTCCACCAAGACCTAAGTCCCAAGCTCCGAGAGAGATTGAATCCCATCAAGGCGAACACATACAATGAGCTGGTAAACTTGGCGATCACACAGGAGGATTGCATCATGGCCCTCAAGGCAGACATGAAGAGGAAGGCCCCAATGCCATCCCCCATTGCCCCAGCCCAAAAATTCAGGCTGATTCCACCACAAGTTCCCCAGAGGACTCCGCAGCAGGGTCGATGGATCATTAGGCCGCCGCAGTAGCAGGGAGATCCTTGCTTCCCCGGTTTTCAACAGCAGGGCCCAAGGCCAAATGCTCTACCGCCACTCCATCCTGGCAGTGGAAATCGTTGTTTCACTTGTGGAAGTTCGGGTCACTTTGCCAAGGACTGTCCGCAGAACAAGGCCCAGAATCACGGACAGAGCTCAAAACAGAACAAGGGCAAGAGATCGAAGGTGCAGATCAGGCAAGGAAGGCTTAACTTCACCAACCTCGCGGACCTTCCAGAGGGTGCACCAGTCATAACGGGTACTTTCTTTATCCACAATCAGCCTGCCCTTATATTGTTTGATTCTGGTGCATCGCATAGCTTTATTAGAAACAGATTCGGTAGCAAATGTGGATTGAATTTATGTCACACTAAAGGGTCGTATATGATCTCCACACCTGGTGGTAAAATTGCTTCCAACCAGATAAACTGCCATGTACCAATCAAGTTGGGTAGAAAACTTTTCAAAACCAACCTCATCATCTTAGGTTTGGAAGGGATAGACATAATCTTGGGAATGGATTAGATGACTCACCATAAAGTCATGGTAGATATTGCTGCATGGGCCGTCCAAATAAATTCGCCTATACATGGACCTTCAATACTCCACAGGCCGGCTCGAGAGCGCATAAATTCCTGTGCCTACCCCGCAATAGAGTCCCGACTAGAGGATATCCCCATGGTATATGAGTATGCTGATGTTTTTCGGATGACTTGCTGGGAATGCCACCGGATAGGGATATTGAATTTGCCATTGAGCTACAACCAGGCATGGCACTGATATCAAAGAGACCTTATCGAATGCCACCTGTAGAACTGACAGAGATGAAAACCCAGCTTCAAGAGCTATTAGAGAAGGGTTTCATTCGCCCAAGCACATCGCCTTGGGGCTGCCTAGCTCTCTTTGTGAAGAATAAGGACGATAGTCTGAGGATGTGTGTAGACTACTGATCCCTCAATGCGGTAACTATCAAGAATAAGTATCCTTTGCCCCGTATTGATGTTCTCTTTGATCAACTTGCCGGAGCCAGAGTGTTCTCCAAGATCGATCTCCGCTCTGGTTATCATCAGATCAAGATCCGGCCATGTGACATCCCTAAGACCGTTTTCTCCACGTAGTATGGACTATATGAGTTCTTGGTCATGTCCTTCGGGCTCACAAATGCTCCAGCCTATTTCATGTATCTCATGAATTCAGTATTTATGCCCGAGCTTGACAAGTTCATCGTTGTTTTCATCGACGACATACTTACTCCAAGAATGAAGAAGAGCATGATCAACACCTCCGCATTGTTCTTCAGCGTCTTAGAGATCATCAGCTATATGCCAAGTTCTACAAGTGCGAATTCTGGCCGGATAGTGTGAAATTCTTGGGGCACACCATATCCAGTGAAGGTATAGCTGTTGATCCAAGCAAAGTGCAAGAGGTGATGGACTTGAAACCACCCACTTCAGTTCATCAAATCGAAAGCTTTCTTGGTCTAGCTAGCTATTATCAGTGATTCATTCCAGATTTCTCAAAGATAGCCAAGCCAATGACCGAGTTACTAAAGAAAGGGGTCAAGTTTGTGTGGAGCGAAAAATGTGAAGAAGCTTTCCATACCTTACACAAGTTATTGACCTCAGCACTAGTCTTAGCCCAACCAGACAATACCATGCCATTTGAAGTCTATTGTAATGACTCTAGCACTGGACTCGGATGTGTTCTGGTGCAAGACAATCAGGTCATTGCCTATGCTTCATGAGCACTACGGCCTCATGAGTAGAATTACTCGACACACGACCTGGAGTTAGCAGCCGTGATTCATGCTCTGAAGATCTGGAGACATTATTTGATGTGTGCTCATTGCAATATTTACACTAATCATAAAAGTCTCAAGTACATCTTCACTCAAGCTGATCTGAACATGCGTCAAAGAAGATGGTTAGAATTGATAAAGGATTATGATCTAGAGGTGCACTATCACCCCGAAAAAGCAAATGTGGTTGCAGATGCATTAAGCTGCAAGGCCCATTGCAGTTGCCTTTCTGCAGAGAACTATATAGAAACCTTGTGTCATGAGATGAGGAAGCTAAACTTGGAAATTATTCCTCAATACACCTTGCGCCATATCTCAATCGAACCTACCCTGGATGATCAAATCATTATGGCATAGCTAGGGGATGAAGAGGTAAAACTCATCAAGAAAAAGGTTTCCCAAAGGGATGAGGGATATAAGCATTTCCATCAAGCCTGGAAAGGAGTTGTATGGTACGAGGACCGATTAGTTGTTCTAGCTAGTCCCGATCTTTGGAAGCAAATCTTGGACAAGGCACACCTCTCCAAATTCTCTATTCACCCCAGTAGCACCAAAATGTACCAAGACCTGAACCAAAATTTCTGGTGGACTGGGATGAAACCGGAGAATTCTCGATATGTGTCGGAATGCGACACCTGCCAAAGGGTGAAAGCAAGCCACTTAAAGGTAGCCGGTACACTTCAACCGCTACCTATACCCTCATGGAAATGGCAGGATATAAGCATGGATTTGATTATTGGTTTGCCCCCTACCTCTCAGAAATACGATTCTATACGGGTCATAGTGGACAGACTCATTAAGACGGCACATTTTATTCCAGTGCAAACAACCCACATAGCCAAGAAGTATGCTGAGCTATATCTTGACCACATTGTTTGCCTACATGGGGTGCCCAAGACGATCATCTTTGATTGAGGTGCTCAATTTGTGGCACGCTTCTGGGAACAATTACAAGTTTCTCTCAGCATGAAATTAATATGCAGCTCAACTTATCACCCTCAGACGGATGGGAAAACTGAGAGAGTAAATCAAATTCTTGGGGATATGCTTCGAACTTGCGTCATTCACTATGACAATAACTAGGACAACTGTTTACCTCTAGCGGAGTTTTCTTATAACAACAGCTATCAAGCTAGTTTGAAAATGGCACCATTTGAGGCCTTCTATGGTCGTAGGTGTCGAACTCTGTTGAGTTGGTCCTAGGCGGGAGAACAAAAAGTATATGGGTCTGATTTGGTAATTGAGGTGGAAGAGAAGCTGAGAATAATAAGAGAAAACCTTAAAGCTGCCCAATCCAGGAAAAAGAGATATTTTGATAAGAGGAGCAAACCACTGCATTTTAAAGTTGGTGACCATGTATACCTTCAGGTTTCACCAACCAAGAGTGTGCAGAGGTTTGGAGTAAAAGGAAAATTAGCTCCTCGATATATTGGTCCCTATGAGATCACGGAAATCTGTGGACCCATTGCCTATAGCGTAGAACTTCCACCCCGACTCTCTGCTATCCATTACATCTTTCATGTATCTCAACTTAAGAAGTGTGTTTCAATTCCAACCAAGCTTATCGAACACGAGGAAGTTTGGGTAGAACCAGACCTTTCAATTGTAGAGTTCCCCATCAAAGTTCTTGATCACAAGGATAGGAGAACCCGAAGGCAAGTGGTAAGAATGTTTAAGATTCAGTGGAGCCATCATACAGAAGATGAAGCCACTTGGCAAATGGAACAATATCTCAACAATTATTTCCACGGTTTCCTTTTTGATCAGGAAGGTACGTGCACAACCACACTAAGTTTTTCATCACCCGAATCTCGGGACGAGATTCTTTTTAAGGAGGGTAGGCTGTAACATCCTGGGTAATTAGGGAAGCAAATCAAGGGTGATCAAATCCATTAAGCAAACAAATCACCTTTCGATATATAGATGTGATTAGGAAGCTTTTCTAAATTTTAAGTACCATATATTATTAGATGCTACCTGAAACATTTATTGAAGTTAATAGCTAGTTAAATGGAATGATAACAAATGGTAGAATGGTTACAGAGTTGGTTTAAAATTCAGAAATAGAATAACTTTCCAAATGCATGTTGAGCAACCCTAAAATGACCCAACCCTTCTTTTGTGAAGTTTAAGTGGTTTAAACTTTATATGTGTACACATTCACCATCAAGTGAAGCCAAAGTTTTAAATCACAACACATTTTACTTTGCGAAGGATGAAAAGTTCAAAATCTTATCTAGGTGATTGTGGTCATTGAGAAAAGGAAACCGAAGAATAATAGCGAAGATAGCTCTTTATACCTCTGCAATAATACTTGAAATGCATCATGCATATGAAAGCTTGGAACCTTGAATTATTACATATGCATCTTGTGTAGAAGCGAATCTTGCTGACAGGACGTACGAGCTACTTCCAACAGCCGAGAAGGAGCCATCTGTGGAGTTGCACTAGATCGAGGCCGAACAAGACCCTAGCCAAGCTTCCAATGACCCGCAAACTAACCTAGTACAGGAAGGTAAGCCTCAAAGCATAACCATGATACTTATGTTTTTGCGTTTAAGTTCATAGGAGTTGCTTGGAACCTTAGTTGCATGAACTTCAGTACCTATGTTTGAACACTAGTATGATAGGTTTAGTAGATGCAATGCTAAATAGGGACTTGGTAAAAGTCGAGTGATTTCCCATTACTCGCGAGTTATAGGAGTTTCCTATTTACTTTGTTAAAACCATAAGGATGATGGGCGGGGCTGAGCAATTGGTTCTGAATTAGTGGAATTGTCCCGTCTGTCTAGAACAAAGCTACTATGGTCAAAATGTGTTTAGAGTTGTGGTCAAGTGTTTGAAAGTACTAAACTCATACCTGGTATGGGAAAGGGAAGCCTAGTACCTGATTGAACCAAGGCGTGGCTTTATCCCCTCTCTCCTGGAACGGAGTTCCCCTCATGCATCATGTGGGTACAAGTGCAGTCACGGTACGGCGGCATTCCGGGACTGTGGGGCCTTGTATCCAAGGGAAGTGGGCCCTGTCCACGTGCCTGGGATCGATGGAGATGGCTGACATGTGTGGACCCGTCATGGTACGCATCTATCATGGGTTTAGGTTCGCCTTGCAAGGTTAAGAAACTCATTTTGAATCGTCCACCTCTCACAGTTTGAGACTGCTTGACTGCATATCTGCACTGAGTAAGAAGTGGAACAAAGGATGATGATTAATACTAATGCTTGATTAATTTTTCTTGTTCACCATGCTTTATTAGAATAAGTGCTTACTTAGAATGGATAATCAACTAGAATTTGCTGCTAAAACTTGAAAGTGAGGATCTACTTTAGATGCTTTTGGCAAAACAAACCCCTCAGCCAAAAACCCTTGCATGTCTAGAAGTTAGTGGAGTAGGTACGACCTGACGGGTAAGTCTTGTTGAGTATTAGTATACTCAACCTTGCTTGTGGCTCTATTCTAAGGTATGGATGTTAAAGAGTTGGCGGCTAGTTTGACTTAGCTGTCCCAACTCCCTCCGGGTTGGACGGTCGAGTGGGACCCATCCTCGGATGGCGAGGAACGTGGTGATTGATATCATGGCAGGCTTCACCATGGTATCTTGTATCGATGTTAGACTACCGTTTTATTTCTGCTGCGTGAACTCTAAAACTCTACTTCTATGCAATTGAACTCTTGTTTGTAATAACTTAATTTGGGACCTATAATAATTATCTGGATTGTTGTAATCTCTGGACTCGCCTTCGTGTGAGAATGCTTTGTTTTGATCTGAGATAAGTGGTTTTATCGAGTGAAACTAGACAGACTACGATTTCAATTCGGTTAAAGTGACCTATCTCATTTGAGGCGATGTTGAGTACACTTTAGCCGAGTTAAGCTGGGTGGTTCTGCCACACCCCGCAACCTCGATACCATCGTCGATGCGCGGCTCCGCACCCACCACTGGGCCAAGCCATTGGCGAGGCATTGAGACGCCTCTTGCCATGGACCTCGATGACAACATCAAGCCTGGAGTCCCGGACATGCCACCAGGCTTTGAAGCAAGCGTTGCCGCCCTCTGGAACCAAGAGAATGGAGCGGGAGCCTTAGCACCGTGCATTAGTGATGAGGTGAGCCAAACTCCTCCAGCATCTCCATAGTCTTAGATTTTTAAACTTGAGTACGTCAGGATTTCACCACAAATGGGGTCGAGGAAGGAATGTGTTATTTTTTCTAGATTGGATGCTCGCCTGTTAGTGCTAGTCTATGGTGTCCTAATTTAATGCTAGCCTCACTATCATCCGTGTAGTAGGCATTAGATAAAGCTTCACATTTGGTAAATATGCAAAAGGAATAATATTTTTCTGAAGATGATGGCATGCAGTCAGTTCATTATGGGCTACTTGATAGCCTAATTTTCGTAATGTAAACATATATCTCTTAAACTTCTGCTGCAATCATATTCCAAACATAGGACATTCATTGCATGAAACATTCTAAATATTGTCTTATGGATAAACTTATGATACAACCATATAATAATGTTTTGGGTTCATAATCTTGTCATACCACATAGTTAATATATAGGCCTATCAACAGGGAATTGAATATTGTTCGTGGCATTTGATTCATCATTACGGACATGCATGTATATTCGCTCCAGAAATGAAAAAATTGATTCACATTATGTTAGTTGCTCTCCTCTTTATTATACAGTTGCCAATGATATTGTACCTCGAATTAGATTAGTTAATAATCAGGGGTGATTTTGGCTCATTTAATCTGGAGTGAATTACTCTACTTTCATGAATGGTATCTGTCCTCATCCAGATACATTCATGACTTTTGGTAGCAACACATTCTTTTATTTTATATATAAACAACTCTCTTTTATTTCCTGTAACAAACACTTACAATAGACATGAATCTAAGGGATACAAACAGAGAATTCTACCATCCTGACTCATCAATATGTGCCATATTTTTTATGATCCAGTGCAGTTACTATGGTACAAAGGGTGCAAACTTCTATACGGTAGATATCCTATATATTCACTATGACCCTGTTTTTTCCTGAATAAAGGAGGATTCCTACGACTATGTGCTCTATTTCAAAAAAATGAAACTGCCCATGTCATTCTCAGCTGACAGCGACAACAAAGGCAGTGACGATGTCCTTTCTACCAAGCAGGTGATAGTGTTTCCCTTACTTAATCATCCCTTGTTTACATAACATCATTTTTTGACTTGGAATTTCTGAAAAAAAATGATGCTCTTATAAAATGACAGATCAAAGCCAACGCAGAGGAGCTTCGCGTTACTATCAAACGAAGGATGATGGCTGGCAAGTTTTATAATTTGGGATGAAGTATAGTTGAGGCTGCATGACTCTACATGCGTCTCTGCTTTAATTTGGTCCCATGAAGATAGACTTCGTACTTATATAGATATTAGTTTGCTAATCTATATGTAACGCATTCACTATGTTGGATGCCTCTGCCTTGTCTTGATCTCATGGGTAACAACTTCATACTTATATGTGTTAACTAAGTACTTCACGGAAGGTTACACCTCTCATTTGCTAATGGTTCAATCCGTTGCGTATGCTTGTATGGTCCAATCTGTTGTCTACTTATACGTGTCGTACGACGCAACTCCACCTGAGTGAGCGTATTATGTTCGATAGTTCGACTCTAAACAACCAGTAATTCTGAAAACCCAACAAAGTTCTTTCCACTAACAATGGTGAGCCTAGGTACTCAGCAACTCCATTTTAAGACAACACTAAACCTGTGGATACCGGATCTCGCCCACAATCACACTGTCTACTTATTCTAGATGCTGCTGGAATAGGCGGGAGGAGATTAGATCCAAACAAGCACTTTTAATACAACTACTGTAAATTCAAAAAATAGAAATGCAGATACATGGTACACAAACCAATTGCTCAAGAGTAAACACTACACCTAAAACTTCAAGTTCATGCAAGAACAACACTAACTCAACATTTTTCATAAAATTGAACTGAAAAGAAGTGCCCTTTTCAATAAATATCACTCATATAGAAGTTATGTAAATGATGATTTTGAAAAAAGGCGAACCTACCTAATCAGTAGACTCATGCTTATACAATTCCACAAGCAGCTTAAGCTCCTTTATGTTTTCCTTAAGATCAAGGACCTACAATTTGTAAACATGTTAATAAACAACATTGCCTTACTAAACTATTGCACCTTCTTAAATCGGTATAGAAACTATTAGTATTAAAAGGCTCTGAGTTACAGATCAGATGAACAAAAAAAACACTTATCGGAGACTGAAGTTGGCTTATATCAGATCCAGCATGGGCAGGTCTGCATGACGTTTCTTCAATTTCTTGCTCCTACACAAATATATAGAATTAACACATCGGAAAACCAATGCCACAACACTTGCACACTGATTGTGAAAACTAACAAATGAAATTTACCTTTTTGGTTAGGATGCTAGAAAGTGAAGAAACTACTGCTCGCAAAGAATGCAACTGTAAGGAAGCATCCCTGTGTTTGGATAGTTCACTTTGCACGGCACCCATTTCCCTTGGTAGTGATGACATCAGAGCTCCAAATTTTGAGATAACTTGGTTCCGACCTGACAGTTGCAAAAAATTTACTACATCTTACTTTAAACAATGACCAAATGGAAAAGTATTTCAAGCATGTTGTGTTGTAATTATAGCACCAGGTTCTCTTGAAGCCTCTTCAAGTCTTAGTACCAGCACATTCTTTTCATTACACAGTTTCTTAACATCCTTTTACAAGGTCAGCAGATCCACGACGCAGCAGATCTTTATCTATAACTTTACCTTTTAACTTTACCTTTGCACTCCCTGTAAGTATTCGCTTATAGTCTCGGCTTTTTCAAACATGCAAGGAAAGATTGTGATCTCAAATTGTGAATTGGCTGCAAGTACAAATTACAAAAATTAGTCAAAATAAATACATAATACGACTTTTTTCCTAGTGTAGAAAACAACCACCAGTTGAGAAGATAGCCGAAAGAGTACAAACACATACACAAAATCAACATCATAATAAACCACACCTTCCATAACGCTTCAGTGGTCATGAAGAAAGCGATCGTCTGAGCAAAGCAAACACTTTAGGGTACACAATATTTTTTGTGTATTCTCCACATCCATTGTCACCATCCTCTATTAAAATCTTGAGACCTTTTTTAGAAGTGACTCTTCACACTGCAACGTATAACTAACCATGCGAAAAAACTGGATTTCTTAAATATAGCCCAACAGCTGACAAACTCTATCCTTGACTCTTATGAATAGTCATAACATAGCACACTCGAATAGGAAATTGACGTCTTTGCAAAGTAAAAGGCCACTTCTTATTTGCAGCAGTCAAAACTATACAAGGAACATATACTATGTCACCAATGTTAGAACAAGTAATAATACGTGCCTCCAGAATCGTGTCATCCAAATTAGTGATAATGAGTCGTGTACCATTACATAAACCAGCCGTCTGATTAAGATTCCTAAGAAGCATCACTGGAACTCCAACTTTAAGAACAAGGCAATGATTAGGAAAATTATTAACCTTCAACGAATTCAAAAATTCAACCAGATATAATAAATCAACGTCACCAACTGTATTCGAACACTTAGAAACACAATCAAAACTTAAATATTCTTTCCTTTCTCCTAGTACTATCGATATCATTGCAGAATTAATTTCATCTACCACATCATTAGTAGGAGACACAATGGCTCACTTGCACAAATAAGATTCATTCTTAAAATTAAAATTGAAGTTGTCATAAATTGCATCAATCATGGCTCGTATACTGTCGCCAGTAGTAGTCACAACTAACATGTCATCAGGAATTTGTATCCAAGCACTATCATCTCTAGGTGCACCAGAAACAGTAGGCAAAGTACCATCACCTACTGAAAGAACCCAATCACTAAATTTAAAGAGCTCCTCCTTAGCAACGGAATCTAAACCATCTGCAACTAATCTCACACTCATTGTTAGCTCCAAAATAATAACAAATCTCCAAAGTGGAGAATTAGTAATCGCATCATCCACTATCTTTGAGCGCACACCACCTTCAATAACAAGCAGAAGCTATCTTAAATCACCACCGAGAACCACAACCATACCACCGAAAGGCAATAACCCCATACCTGCATCATTCTCTGACATAATGTCGCATAACGAGTGATCCAAAGCTTCAAAACACCGTCTATGTGTCATTTGTGCTTCGTCCCGTATTATTAGAGATGTTTTTTTCATGAGATCAGCTAGCATGGTACCTCTCTTAATATCACAAATTGTAGTCTCATCAATGTCTATTGGAATCTTAAATCTCGAATGTGCAGTTCTACCACCCAGCAGTAACAATGAAGCAATGCCTGATGATGCAACATCTAGGATGATCTTTCCAAGAGATCTAACATACGTAATTATACTGTTCCAAAGAAACGTCTTGCTAATACCTCCAAAACCTGACACGAAGTACAATGCAGGTTCATTACTCATGATAGTTCTGACAATGGAATCATAAGTAGTCCGTTGACAATCATTCAGTCTACTGTACAATAGAGGAGCCTGATGTAGTGTAGCAATGTCATATGCCTCTTCATCATCAATAATATGATTTCCAAAACCTGAACTCGGTGCTGAAGATAGCAAATTGTACTTTGTAATTGAGACCCCATTGTTAGATAATAATTCACATAGCTCATCAATTACCATACCTCTTAGCTATGAATCAGGTACAGAATAAGAAGAACTACCCATATGCTTTTGAAGAACATAATCTATATCATAAGCCATGGGTCGCCAACATCTATCGAATAAAGAGGCTTCATTAGAGACACCACAATACATCACCATTAACACGAATAAAGATCTTAACTGAGATCTGGTAGCCCAGCAATCTGCTTCAGCAAAAGCAGCAAACCATTCACGATCATGACCCAATAAACCTCGTGCAGATGAAGCCTCTTTAAACGTGTCATACAAAATTCTGTTAACTGTACATACATCCTCATAGCATTGAGCTCCTTTGGCAACTAACAGAAGCATTATGAGATAGTAATTCTCACCGAAAAAGACATGAAACAACCTAAATCCAGCAACCACGTCCGAAGCAAAAACCATGAAAAAATCTATCTACTTCATCTCCAGCTGTACATTTTTCCTCTGAGTCATACAACAAACACCAACACAGTGCCCAACACACAAAAACAGAGAATCCATGCATACACAATGTTGCAGGTATTTAAGTATATATATTACAAATCCAGAAGTTAAACCAGCCAACAACATCAACCATAAAGGCAACACAATAGTAATAACAACAAATACAACAAGAATAGTCACACAACCCACAAAGCACCCTAGACTATCACCACTCCACTTTCTTCACAAAGAAGCACTCTTTAACATCTTTTGAACATCAAGAACACTAGGCTAACCCAACTATCACCTGCAGAAATCGTAGCAATATCATCACAAATGATTCAACCTTCGCCTGCAGGAAATCGAATCAATATCACTACAATCAGATAACGCAACGGAAAATAAGTACGTGGACCAAAAAAAATAAGCAAAAAAAACCAACTGGAATCAGAAAGCAACCTCTTCGTCGCTGCCAATTTAGCTCCCTTAGCATCTTTGGTCTTCTCATGCTCGTCAGCACCATCAACCTTATCGCTATCATGGCCATCGCCGCCCTGTTCCCTACTCTAAAAACATTATACATGAGTAGCCACACAAGGAGCAAGCAAACATACACAATGCAGAAAAACAAAACCTTAGGATTCCTTTCCTCGGCTTCCGTATTATCAGCCGAACCATCTATAACCATAGGAATCTTCGAATTCTCCGCAACAACACCATTGGAAGCACTTGTACCAGTAGAAGTACTGCTACCAATAATCGAAGAAGAAATTAGGCAGTTAGATCTAGCAACTGACAAACAAAGGATAACACGCTTGAACCACCAAAAAAACGTAACCGGTCAAGTGTTAACGACGATGAACTTGATCGTCCAACACCTTCAACCTGCTTATCCCTAGAACTATCCACTCGCTTAGTAACTAGAGGCTGCATACAAGCACAAATAAGAAAAGTCCAGGGAACGAATTTACCTCACAACAAAAAAAAGAGGAAACCAAAAATACCATTAGAAGCCATCATTACCACTCGACGCAATGAGTTACGCGTCCTCTGCACATGTAACCCAACAGAAGCAGGAGGTTGCTTAGGGGGGTCAGCATTGCTAGAGAAAGACGATGCCTCTATGGTTTCATCATCATCATAATCCTGTATATATGGCATACAAGCTTGCCTCCCAAGAAAAGACTCCACCCCATTAACTTGAAATGACACAACCCTCTGCGTCAAACTCTTCTAACTAACAGACACGGCAAAAGTAAACTTTTGGGACACAATAGTAGCAATCTCCCTTGGAATCCCATCACTTTTCATAAGAGACATAATAGGCTGGCCAACCACTTGCTGAGCTACCCTTCCAAATAGCACAAATTCGGCAGCAGCTGTACCATCAGAACAAATTAAACAGAGACAATACCTACAACTGGGAAAAATCAGGGAAAAAACAACAGTAACAAAATAATTACCGCCTAAAAAATGTACTTAGGAACAACAGTAGTAGAAGTGCAACCACCGCTACAGCGGTACTCAGATCCATACGGAGCAGAAGCCTTATAGCATCTAGCATAGGACAAAAACCACCATGGCTGAGCGGTGCTAATCCTCACTACTGTCACTGTACACAGAAAACTGGTAGCCTACAAGAGAAACAGATACACACCATAATAAAATGCTATGGCATACGTCAACATTGTAACCACACGGAAATAGAAATGTTAGGTTACCTCGACCTCCTAAGGATCTAAAGCTCGAAGTTCAAACACACTCCTCTACGGCAATTGACCAGACCTATGGTGGTCACCGTCTTGTTCATCGACAATCCAATCTATTTTCATGAAATTATCACCAAGCCTGGCAAACACAAACAAAAATAGACACAACATCGACGGGTTAGGTGTAAAATCTAAAATATCCAAGGGAAAACAAGGCAAGCAACACACACCTTTCACATAATTCATCTGTTTCTGCTATATCTTCATTAAGGTACCATTTACAAGCGGGCCCACCAGACAAAGTCTCCTTACCTGCATGAAATGAGAACCAAACTTGGCGCAGCAAACACCCAAAACAAACAATACAAAAAAGACAATGCAAATCCGAAAACTAACCTCGGTACGACTTGACCAAAGTCCCAACGAATATCCCAACAACAACGTGTTCCTAACCAAGCAGATGAACTGCCTCAGCATCAAACTCATTTGCACGATTTCCCCATAGAACAAGCTTCATCTCCACACCACTGCAAACATACAATAAAAGCACATCACCCATGGTACATACAAATATAAATAGCCATGCATAAAAACCAATAGAATTTAACTCCAACGAACAAGAAACATACCTCAAATCCTTAAGACCAATGACTCTCCTAGGTGTATCAACTAAGTTACTCCCCACCTGTATATGAGTAACATCAAACACACCAACTATCATTGCCATAACATCTGAAAGCGCACACAATCATTGCAAGAGGGAAATAAAATCTAAAAGAATAGTAAATAACCTAACAATCGACATCACATCACCGACCTATAAAATACGCCTGATTTCCTACCCGCAAAGAAAGATCAAAAAGTGGCAACAGGTGAAACACAAATCGAGGAAACGATTCAACAACAGGTTCAACACGATCCATCTTCGTCCATGGGGTGAGCTTGATCATATACTTCGCACAAAAAGGCTTATAGGAAGGCTTCATATTGACCACAAGGAACTTACTAAACGAATACACACCACCTTCCTCGATGGCACTCCTAACCTTATCAACATCACGCCCACCAACTTCTGCGTACATAACATACCTTTTGCAAGCACCCAAACGACCCCATCGTGAGTCTGTCGACATTGTCATGGTCGAAAGGCAACTCTGGGTAGGGGGCCACGTTAATGAGTGACCGACCTATTAGGAAGCACTCGTACGACCATAGCTAAAGAAGCAACGGGCAGCCAACAAAGATGGGCCCCATCGAGTTGACCTTGCAGTAGCCCGTGCAAAGCCTCCGGTAGGTCACCACCAATACAGCTGAACCCCAGCTGTACTGTGGAACCTCGTCAAGCGAGGCCTCTGCTATGGCCCTCGCGTAAGGAAGTAGGTGCTTAGGCACCGAGTTCCCATGGGACGTGCAGAACATGATCCACCCAAAGAGCCACAACAAGTACGCCTCTAGGTGCCGCACAACTGTGGCATTGTCGACGTCAGCTCTCATGTAGTCGGCCTGCACAACAATATAAGTTAGTTGACAAATTCACAAAACTTAGCGATACTGATATAAAAAGTTAGGTAAATAATTACTCACACTCAACTGCATGAGCCACTTCTTAGTGGGCCCATGTGTGGAACTGAAGGTACGGTACGGCTCAGCCCAATCGTTCCACGGAACATGGGCAAACCAGGCCAAAAGCTCCTCACACCAGCTAACTGGCACGTCCTCCACGCCAATGGCCCTCCCAGCACAAGGAAGTCCAAGAAGGAGCAACATGTCCTGAAGTGTCGGGGCCATCTCACCCACTGTGAGGTGGAACGTGTGAGTCTCAGGCCACCAATGGTTAAGAAGAGCTGCTTAGAGTTGAAAGGATCTTGTGATGCCTAGAGGGGGGGTGAATAGGCTCACTTCAAATTTTTCCTGAAAACTCGCAGTGGTTATGAGATATGTCAGAACTTCCGATGCAGTGCCGAAACTTCCAACACGTCTGAACTTTCGGTACTGGATCGGAACTTCCGACAGTTTATAATGAGCTAAACAAAATTCAAAATGCAACCTGATTCTGCCAATTCTATTTGAATCAAAAGATGTTAAATGAAGTGTAGAAGCTACTCCAGGTGATATATATGCAAGGAACAACACTAGTGTATAGATCAGGTAAAAGCAAGCTTCTAGGTCAAAAGTAAATTGAAGAACTCAACAAGCAAGCGAGACAAGGATTTGTTACCGGAGTTCACTCTCACTAAGAGAGCTACGTCTCCGTTGAGGAGCTCACAAAGAGCTGGGTCCTCACTAACCCTTTACCTCCCTCAATCAACCACAAAGGAGGATTGAGTCACTTACTAAGAATCCACAAAGGATTGGGTAATACAAACTTTCCCGGACGCACCACACAAAGAGGGTGCTCAACGGGCGATGCCAAGCCGTCTAGAAGCGAGCTTCAAGAGTAACAAATGCGAATCAATGCCGGAGATGCTTGAGGTGCTTCTTGAAATGAACTTCTTGAACTTTGCACTCAAGCCTCAAGTCACACACACACTCAATCTCACTCTCACCCAATCCTAGCTCAAGAACACAAAGACTTGGCTCAAAGGGGGTGAGGGGAGTATTCGTTGCTATGGGAAGTTTCTCTCGAGTTAGGTCAGCAGCACTGAATAGGGGAGGTTGAGGGGGTATTTGTACCTAGCCCCCAAAAACTAGCTGTTATAGATAGGTTATGTACCTGTCAGAACTTCCGACACAGTGTCAGAACTTCCGACAGAGTTAGCTTAGGCGAGCAGAGGACCCCAGTTGGGAGTTTCCAGAAACACCCGGCACTTATCGAAACTTCCGATGCAGTGTCGGAACTTCCAACAATTTTGAGTTAGGCGCACAGAGGACCTCTGTCGGGACTATCTGGATACTTTTGATACTTATCAGAACTTCCGACAAACATAAAAAGGCCGAGGTAAAGGTTGTGTTCGTGGATGTTTTGTGTCTCTCAAGTTTTGGTCAGCATCTCAATGAAGCACCTTTGCACCTTCAAGCAATCCATCCGCATCCATCTTTATAGTACGGCATTCCTAAACTCAAATTCAAAATTAGAAATAATAAGCTAGACTTTTTTTGAGTTCATCGTCGTCTTACCTTTGCACATGGGGCTCTTTGAGAGTCTTTTCATATACTTTTGCCTTTTCTTGAAATTAGAACCTATTAAACACTTGAAAATTGCACTTTCAATCTCCCCCTTTTTGGTGATTGATGGCAACACAATTAGAGCTCACAAGAGATACAAAATAGTTTTGATTGCAACTATATAGGTGAGCTCCCCCTTAATATGTGCATGAGGAGATTAATGGCCTCAAATGCCAAATTGCACATATTAAATAGGCTCCCCCTATATCCTTGCAATCGTGGGGTACAAGGGTGTGATAAGAATAATAACGTGATGCATATGACAATATGAGGCACTTCAACAAGGAAAAAGGAACAATACATCACAAAAGTCATAAACTACTCATCACATAGAAAATAGGAGATTTAAACCACAGTAGCATAGCAAATATGTCTTACAAACTTAAATTTTTCACTTAGCACGCACCAATCATCAGACCACACATAAAATGTCTTATAAATCCACAAGCCACACTAGAAAGGATAAATATAAGCTAAGATACATCCACCACATCTCCATTGCATCCATGGTGAGCTTCACTCCCCCTTTGGCATCAAGCGCCAAAAAGGGGAGGCCCTTCCATGGGCCTTCACTTGTTGTCCTCACCATCGTCAATGTTGGTGTCATCATCTTCGTCGTCATCATTAACATCCTCCGATGTATATGCTTCGGTGACGTCGTCTTCTCCTCCTTCTTCGTGTCCACCAAAGATATCCTCTTCAAAGCCACTTTGGGAAGCCCCAAAGAAAACCGAGGGCTGCCCAATTTCCTCCCAAGGATTGTAGAAAACCGATGGAGGAGAAAAATCCATGGGGGCACGAATCGAAGAGTGAGGAATATCACTTTTGGCCATCAACTCCTTTTGCCTCTTCTCTATCTTCAAAAGCTCTTCATCCATGTGCTTCTTATGTGCATAAATTTCATCCACATTGTGTTTAGCCACAATAAAGCAAGCAAAGAGTCCTTGAGATATAAAACTTAGGATGCCCTTCTTCTTGGGAGCATGAGGAGGGCCCCTAGAGGTGGATGGTATAGAAGAGGAAGGCTCCAAGGAGGGACCTTGTGAACATGAGGGACCTTGAGCTTGAGAAGGTTTTTGTGAAGATGCTAGAGAACCTTGAGAAGAGCTTGGAGGCGGAGGACAACCCACATGGGAACCAATATGAAGAAGCCTCGCAAGTTGGCCCTTCTTTGGTGATAGATTGGGTGAGCCTTGTCGGTCAAGATATCTAAATGGGTCACCTCCTTAATCATAGCAAAGATGTAAGGGGCATAGTGACAACTCTTCCTTTGTGAGTAGGAGCAAATAATAATTTCTTCCCAAATGAAATCAAAGACATTGAACTCTCCTTTACTCGGATGCATCCATGTAAGAATATTCTTCGACATATTGGAGATGTTATCCGAGTCTCCACCTTTAGGACAAAGAGTATACCGGAAAAGCTGATTCAAGAGGCGATAGTACGGTATCATTCCCTTTGTGGTGCCATGCTTGATACGTCCAAAGGCAGCGTCATACATGAATGCCATTTCTCCATCCTCTAGGACATTCTCATCATGAATCTTCATCTCGGTGAGGTAGGGGCCTCCATATCCAAGGATGTGTGCAAAATGCTCATATGACATGGATAAGGGCTTCCCTAGTAGAGTCCAATGAATTACCTTGTTCTGCCTATAAACATAGAGGGTGGCATAGAATTGGGCCACCACTTCTTTGTTCCAATCTTTATTAAACTCCATAATGCGACGAAGAAACTTATTGTTGCAAGCATCATTCACTTGTGCAACAACCGGCAAGTCCACATCAAAAAGGTAGTCCCAATCCATAGACTTCATCTCCGTCGTGGGATGTGACTTGGTAAGAATTATGGACTCGTACCAATCGGCGTGAAAGTAGAGCCAAAATCGCAGATTCCCATGAAACTCCTTTTGATATTTGGAGGGATCATCATATCTCAACTTGTAAACCTTATGTTTCCCTTTCATATAGTCCATAGGGTGAAGTGGACTGTAATCGGGTAGCTCATGATGAATGGGCTTCTTCACCCTTAGGATGACGGACTGAAGGGCATCCAAGTTGATGTCCTCATTGTCATCCAAATGGGCACCTGCATCCGATGCTTGCTTCATACGGGGACGAGCGGCTAGGCTAGCTCCTGCACCATCACTTGGCCTTCTCCTTCCTCTAGCACGAGCGGGCACTTTGGGGACCGCCTTGCACTTCCCACCTCTTTGTTCAATCGGCATGTCATTTGAGTCAGTGTCGGTTTCAATCTCAGGCACGTCTTCACGTCTCTTGGTTCTTCTTTCATGACCCATCTGCTAAGATATAACAAGGGATGGCCAATGGATTAGATGGGTTTGATAAGGATTTAAGACTTGACAGACTCTTCTCAGAACTTCCAAAACAGTATTTGAACTCCGATCCGATACTCTATTGGAAGTTCTAACAGAGCCGGAACGAACAGTAATTCCATGGAACTTGAGTTTCATCCATCCAAACTTTGAGATATTTTGGGAGAAGCATCTAAGATCAACCTAGAGATGATTCCTAAGAGATAAGCCTCCAACTCCTATGACATTATGATATCGGGCAATGGGGAGTTTAAAAGATTTACCTTGAAGTTTCCCCGCGTGGATTGGGAGTTTGAAAAGATGGATCGGAGGTTCCAAGACTTGAGGAATCCAATGGAGATGATCCGTTGAGAGGTTCACGGTCCAAACTCAACATCTCCCAAGGATTGGAGAGTAGGGAGGAGGGGGTGCTAGTTTGGAATAGAAAAGAGCCATTAGGGATGAGGGCCAGCGCAGGGGAATATTTATACCCTCGAGGCCTGTCGGAAGTTCCAACATAGTGTCAGAAGTTTCGACAGATAATGAGGAGATCAGCAGAGACTCCTCATCAGGACTTCCCGGATACTTCCGATGACTATCGGAAGTTTCGGTACACCGTCGGAAGTTCCGATGGGAGGAAAAAGATTTTGCAGAGAGTGCCTGTCGCGACTTCTCAAAAACTTCTGACAACTAAGTTCTGATACCCTATCAAAAGTTTTGACAGGTACAACATAGCTCTATAAAGATAGATTTTTAGATTGATTTTGATTGAGTTTTCTAGATAAATGGCTTATGGACAAATAAGATGACTTAACCCTAAAGTGATCAGCCAACAATCAACAATACATAACAATGATCACTTGAGCCAAGTTTTGATCCGGGGATCAAAAATCCAAGTTTTGAAAATATACTCAACATAATAAAATCTATTTTTCCTATCTAGGAAACAATCAAGAGTATGTGAGAATCCAAGATGTTTAGCTCACTCCTCAAAGCACAAAACCTTTGCTCGTCTGGAGGCTTAGTGAAGATATCGGCAAGTTGCCTCTTGGTGCATACATGACATAAAGCAATATCTCCCTTAGCCTCGTGATCCCTCAAGAAGTGATGTCTAATATCTATGTGCTTTGTTCGTGAGTTTTGCACCGGATTGTTAGCTAACTTGATGGAACTCTCATTGTCACACAAGAGTGGAATTTTACTAAACTCACAACCGAAGTCACTCAACATTTGCTTCACTTACAAGAGTTGGGCACAACACGCACCAACGGCCACATATTCGGCCTCGGTGGTGGATAAAGCAACCGAATTTTGCTTCTTTGAGCTCCATGACACCAAGGACCTATCAAAAAATTGGCAAGTCCCAGTAGTACTCTTTCGATCTACTTTGCAACTGGCATAATCTAAATCGGAGTAGCCAAGTAAATCGAAAGTGGAGCCTTTGGGATACCAAAAGCCAAGGTTAAGAGTGTAAACTAAATATCTAAAGATTCTCTTAACGGTCATTAGATGACATTCCTTAGGATTGGCTTGAAATCTTGCACACACTAAGCATAATATCGGGCCTAGATGCACAAAGGTAAAGAAGAGAGCCAATCATGGAGTGATATACCTTTTGATCGACCGGCTTTCCTTCTTCATTGAGGTCAAGATGTCCATTCATTGCCATGGGTGTCTTGATGAGCTTGGCTTCGGCCATGTCAAATTTCTTAAGCATGTCTCTTGTATACTTGGTTTGACATATGAATGTTCCTTCCTTCATTTGCTTGATTTGAAATCCAAGGAGGAACTTCAATTCGCCTATCATAGACATCTCGAACCTCTTGGTCATCATGCTACTACACTCTTCACACAACTTTTCATTAGTGGAACCAAATACAATGTCATCGACATATATTTTACCAACTTTATGAATAAAGAGAGTAGAATCGGCTTTGCCCATCACAAAGTCATTCTTGAGAAGAAAGTCCTTAAGGCATTCATAACATGCTCTAGGTGCTTGCTTAAGCCTATAGAGCGTCGTATGGAGTTTGTACACATGGTTAGGATACTTAGGGTCTTCAAAGCCCGGGGATTATTCAAAGTACACCAACTCGGATAGGGGGCCGTTCAAAAATGCACTCTTCACATCCATTTGATATAGCTTGAAATAATGGTGAGTAGCATAGGCAAGTAATATACGAATTGACTCAAGCCTAACTACGGGTGCATAGGTTTCACCAAAATCCAACCCTTCAATTTGGGTGAAACCTTTTGCAACTAACCTTACTTTGTTCCTTGTGACCACACCATGTTCATCTTGCTTATTAAGGAAGACCCACTTGGTGCCGATCACATTTTCTTTTGGTCTCTCCACCAACTCCCATACTTCATTCCTTGTGAAGTTGTTCAACTCTTCTTGCATAGCCATCACCCAATTCGGATCCTCAAGTGCTTCTTCCACCTTGAACGGTTCCAAAGAGGAAACAAACGAGTAACATTCACAAAAGGTTGCTAAACGTGAACGAGTAGTTACCCATCTTTGGATACTTCCAATTATGTTGCCAACGGGGTGATCCCGTTGAATGCTTTGATGAACTCTAGGAAATAGCACTTGTGATTGTTGTTGAATAGGTCCATCATCATCGTGTTCAACTTGTGGATTGTCTTCTTTAGATTGACTACCTTGCTCTCCCCCTTGATCAATGTCATGATCTTGATTGTCACCATGATCTTGACCTTGATCTTGAGTTTGTAGAGAACTTGGTGGTTGAACTCGTGTTGATGATGATGGATCATTATTGACGTTCTCTTCCGGAGATTGAGCTTCAACTTCACGTGGCCTCACTTGACCTAATCCCATCCTCATGATTGATTAGCTTGGTGGTTCTTCATCATCTACAAGGTATTTATCAACTTGCTCTACTTGAGAGCTGTAGGATTCATCAAAGGTCACATTACCGTGATCTCAACGCAACCGGTGGTTTTGTTGAAAACACAATAGGCGTGTTCGTTAGTACCATAACCAAGTAGAAAGCCTTCATCAACCTTTGGTGGAAACTTTGAGCTTTTGGGTTTCTTGTTAAGGATGAAATATTTACTCCCAAAAACTCTAAAGTAATGCACCTTGGGCTTGTTACCGGTGATTATTTCGTAGGGAGTCTTTGCCAAGTACTTGTGGAGGTAGAGGCGGTTGATGGCATGGCAAGCGGTGTTGATTCTTTGGCCCAAAAGATGTATGGGGCCTCGTACTCATCAAGCATGGTTCTTGCCGCTTCGATCAATGTTCGATTCTTCCTCTCCACAGTACCATTTTGTTGAGGTGTGCACAGAGTGGAAAACTCATGCTTGATTCCATCTTCATCAAGAAATTCTTCTACATTTGTGTTGCAGAATTCTAAGCCATTGTCACTTCTTATCTTCTTTATCTTCAACTCATATTCATTTTGAGCTCTTCTAATGAATTTCTTGATGATTCCTTAGGCTTCACTTTTATCTTGCAAAAAGAATACCCAAGTGAAATGGGAAAAGTTGTCGACGATAACAAGACCGTATTTGTTGCCGCCAATGCTTATGTAAGCGATCGGTCCAAACAAATCCATGTGTAGAAGCTTCAATGGTCTTGATGTCGTCATGATGTTCTTGGCGGGATGTGGAGCTCCAACTTGTTTTCCGACTTGACATGCTCTACATATCCTATCTTTCTCAAAGACAACATTAGTTAGTCCTAGGATGTGACCATCACAACATTATGTACATGCTATTCCCTTTGCCTCACGATATTTGGTCTAGCTTCAAGCTGACCGCTCTTTCTCGATCCTAGGATTCGGAATCCCTTTGTAGGTTAACTCTTAACCGTACGTAGCATTGTCATGCATTTTTGGATCCGATCACTCGAGGGGCCCAGAGATATCACTCTCAATCAGATAGGGGCAAATCCCATCTTGATTGACCATGTCTCATAGCATGCTTCTTGACAAACCCGAAAGCTACCTTTATAACTACCCTGTTACGGCGTAGCGTTTGATAGCCCCTAAGTAAGTCGATCCACATCTTGAGTACATGCAACAATCTCAGGTCTAAGGACAAAGCGTATATGTTGTGTAAAGAGAGAACTACTTCTCGTGTTGGGTCAGTCCTAGCACATGTCTCCACATGTGCCCACATTATTAGTTCAACATCTCCATGTCCATGACTTGTGAAACATAGTCATCAACTAACACATGTGCTAGTCTAATATTCATGTGTGTCCTCACATGAACTCCGACTAGGGACAACTTTAGAATAACCATACAAGTAAAGAGTTTAACATACAATTCACATAATTGCAAATCAATTCAAGTAGCCTTTAATGGATATTCAAGGAACACAATATAAATCATGGATATAAATAGAATATCATCATCTCTATGATTGCCTCTAGGGCATACCTCCAACAGGACCATCTAGTCCAACATCGTCTAGAGATACAGGGTGGTCAGCCTTGCTATTTACCGGCCTCTTGCCTAGTTCTTCGGATTATTTCTTTGTAAGCTCATCAAGTTTCTTCTACAGTAGATTGAATTTTCTCTCCTGATTCTGGGTACATAGCCATTTAAATATTTTCATAATGGTCTTGTTGTTGAATTGACTATGGAAGGTTGCCCCTATATGCCTCATGCACCACCTACTCTTCAAGTCCGGCCATATCAGCACTTTGAAACGCTCCATACTGACATTATGTGGGTCTTTGATTGCTTGTAAAATGTCTTTGGGCCGATTATGAATTAGAAAAACACCCTTCACGTCCTTCACAATCATCTGCTTCACCCTCTCCAGGAACCAGTACCAACTATCTCCAGACTCCTTCACAAAGGTGATCGTCAGCAGCAACACCTGATTATTACCGTCGGACCCAATAGCTGTCAGATTGTGCCTTTATACCTTCCAATAAAAAATGTGCCATCAATGCAAATGACTGGACGACATCACTAAAAAGCCTCAATGCAAGGATCCAAGACCAAGAATAACCGTTGCAGGACCTGTTTGTCTGGAAATTGAGCACATGGATAGGCTTTCAGGTCGTAGTAGCTTCTTGGGTTACTCTAGCATATGGTGTGCAACAGGACAAGGAGGTTATCATACGATGCTTCGTACGTACCCCACTTCATCTCCAACGCATTCTGCTTGGCTCGGTAAGCTTTGTGGTAGCTAATCTTGTACTTGAACTTCTCCTCATGGCACAAACAATCGACTTGGGCTCGAAGCTGGGATTCTCTACTATCTGAGGATACATGTATTGAGCAACAAAATCAGCAGTGAGGTTGCGGTGTTGTCCTTCCAATTCATCCAGCAAGCATTGGTGCTCCACCACTCTAGTTATCTCCCTATAATCCTTCCACTTCTCCTTGTATGCGTGCACTCTAAACGGCAATTGCTTCTGACACAGCACACATCATACACTATTGGGTTGCTCTTCACCACCCTAAATTGCCGCTGCAAAGATAAAGGGACCATCACTTCACAACCGCCTTCATCTTATCCCTACTAGGGTACAAAACACCCACACAAACCTCATTCTCCCTATACTCCCAAGGAACATTTTCCCCTACATTGACCTGTAGGGCGGAATGGTCATAAGTTGACAAGTTCTGCGAGACAGGATAAGTATCATCCTCATCCGATGAGTCATCATCCATGGCACCATTGGCCTCTTCTCCTTCCCTCTCCACGTGCTCAACTAACCCAGGGATGTCTTCCCCCTCATCAACCTTGCCATTTGGCTCACGGGTTGCAACATCATCCTCTGCATCTCCTTCTTCTACCCCATTTTTATTATCTTCTTCATTTTTCCCATTAGTACTCTCCACACCTTCCTCGGCTCTAACTTCATCACCTCCCACTTCTTCTTCCATCTAACTGCTAGACCCAATCTTCCTGAACACTTCAACAAACAATATGAGCGGTAAACCGCGCTTAGTACAACCATTTACATAGCTCTGGTAGTTCTGGGTTCCTTCAAGCGACATCAACTCCAAAAAGTTTATGTCAGGCCATCTCTTCACTACAGCCCTAACAGACAGCTCCACTTGATCTCTATCAAGATCGAAAGCCTTAAATAGCCAGTTGCATATTGAAGCCCAAGTCCTCTCCCTTGCTCTTGGTAAATTCTTGCAGTACAACTAAATTTGAGACAAATCTACCCCTTCCGGACCATATCTAACCTCCCCCGACCATAGAACACTTGGAAAAATAAACTTTCCGACATACCTGCAATATACACGACACCAGGAGTGGAAATTACTCTCATGTATTTAATTTAATTTAAGTAACTCCAACAACACCTACATTTCAATATACGGTAGAAACATCTAACTTGAGCATTGCAATAATAATAATTTTAGAGTTATCTAAAAATATGAATAAATTCATTTTATTTTACCCGGTTAATATACACGACATTAACATAGACAATTACTAAATTTTACAAAATTTAACTAACCCTAAACACCCATACATTTCTAAAACATATATAAAGATATGCACGACATGAACAAAAATTGTAACTAAATCTAATACTTTCAACTACCCCTAAAACACCTACATTCTGAATACCTATACAAAATATAAGCTTGCATTGCCAATAGTATTCATCTTAAATTTATCTAAATAAATCAACAAACTAATTTTTCTATAACCTAAATACCTAAGCTAAATCCACTACACCGACTAACCTATATTTTTCTATGTCTCATATCAACACCTAGATTTTATCTACTAATTAACACTACACCATTTCTATAGCTACGACAACAACTAATACATCTACCAACTACGAGCTAATCTAAACTAGGGGATTAGTAATAATACCTCAAACGAAGTGAAGAACCGGGCTTCAATCTCCACCCTACTCCCCTCCCCTCCTCTCCTCTCCTCCCTCCCTCCCTTCCTCCTTTATCCCGAGCGCTCCCTTGGCTCCCTCCTTCTCTTGCTCGCTCGGTTCTGGCGCTGGGCAGAGCAAATACCGTGCGTGTGCGCCTGGGGCCAGCCACTCTACGGCTTTAGAGGTAGGGGAGCTACTGCCAAATCAGTCGGCGGTAGCTACCCAGCTATCGCCATTTGAATTTGCGGGGCCTGCTACCGCCCGCTCCTCTGGCGGAAAGCTGTTATCGCCGGATCGAACGGTGGTACAGCCTCGTCCCATGCGCTGCTGCAAACCATGTGCCGCCCGCCGGATCAGAGGGCGGTAAGCGGGTTTGGCAGCCGACGTGGCGGACGCTGGAAGCTACCGCCGTTTCACCCGGCGGTACCTTCTCTTACCGCCGGTTGAGATGGCGGTAGCCCATTACCGCCGTTTGATCCGGCGATAGAGGTCTATTTGTGCAAATTTTTTGATCGCCTATTTATTTATGCAAATACGTAAAATAAAAATAAAAAAATAAAAAAAATCGAGGGGGTTAGCCCTGAAATGGGCTTAGTCAACACAGCAGCCCACGAGCGGCCCGAGGTAGTGCTGGGCACATATTGATGGAGCAACTTGAGCTTCCGACGGTTGGTTGTGCTGGCTGGGCCTCGTCTTGTGCCACGAAGTGGCTGGTGTAATTGGATGCTTCGTTGCTTGGTTGCTGGGTCCCTTCGGTCAACAGATAACAAAAGCTTTAAACATTTCCATGCCACAAACTGCAAATGGTGCTTGGTGGTCGGAGCCCGATTGTTAGCTCCATCAGTTCCTGGGTTGGATTATTACCACATTTTGCAAAACAAAATAGCTAGGATCGGAACTTAGCTTAATGTCTTCTCTCCTTGTTCTTTCTGCACGGAGAGCATGCGTTCTCATTGGCTGCCTCGCTCCGGAGGGAGCCTCGGTTCTTTGCCTGGACGATGAGGAAGCCAGACTCAGCTCCGAAGGTAACCTCGGTTCTTTCCTGGACGATGAGGAGGCTGTGCTCGCGCTCATGATCGACTTCACTCTCGAAATTCTTCCCCTTCGGACCTCTCATGTCCTCTCTCTTCTTCTTTTTCCTTCCTTGAGCCAAACACGCGGTGGGCGCCACTGTTAAGATGTTACTCCTCCGAACATAGAAAAGAGAGTGAGAGGAAGGTGAAAGGGTGGAAATGGGAGGGATGAAGGCGCAAAAACATAGGAGCAATTGAGGAGAGATTAAGTGAGTCCCCTTCTTATGACCCTTTGGGTCCTTTATATAGAGAAGGGAGATGATGGTAATTTTTCACCAAGCTCCTGGTGGCTACATAATTTACAAATAGGTCTTTGGACCTTCACATAAGGCTAATTTCTTACATGAGCAGGGCCATTCCCCTAACTGGGACCCTTTTGGGCTCATGAGGTGCAGTAACATTATCAAAACTTAGAACTAATTAGTCTGCTTGTGCTGTTGAACTTAGTTGGGACTGTAGCTGACCTTTGTGCTAAATCCTTTGCATGTTGTCTGGTGTGATGGCATTTTCTGCTCGATTAGTCTGTTGCTTATCTTCAGTGGGGCAATTTTCTTTTCTAGGCCTTGTGATACAAACTTTCATTTGCGAAGTAGCGTCTGCCATTATGCTCTCATGGCTCAAACGCTTGCGAGAATCACATGACTGGATAGCCTTAACATGAAGTTTCATTTTTCAGAGAAGCATGGAACGTGCTCAGCCCCTGTGGGGAATTACACAAATTGTTTGCAAGAGGGGCCAGTTGAACAAGGTTATGCTTCGACAAAAAATTGAAAGTGAGTTCTCATATCCCCTTGAAAATCTCACTAGAATTTGTTGGTATGATAGTATCAAATATTATGATCATGAGTAGAACAAAGTTGATAGAATCATCATCTAGAATCAGAGACATATGATCAGCCTCTAGATGAGTCCAGTTAAAACAACTTTAATTTAACCATTCATCATCCTGGCTGTTTGGCATCATATGCAGAGGACAAACATACCCAATTTCTTTAACGGCTTTCATTTTCTTGCAGAAATTTGGAATTAATTTTCTTCGTGGAAAAATTTGGAAAGCAGAACAAAACCCTTGTCAGCAGTTTTTTTTCTATTCACCTGACTTGTATGAATTTGATAACAATATGGTTAGTGGAGTTATCATGACTGTTCGTTCAGCAGGCCTACATTTTTCTAGATGAAACCTCATTGGTTATCTCCAACCCTTTTTGTACATACAAATGCAACAGATCAGAAGGACAGTGCCTAGACCTTTTTTTTTCAAACCAAACAGTTCCTAGACTTGAGAGGGTTCCAGTGGCCATCTTGACGCCTCACCTGTAGGTACTTCTACCTTCATAAATGGAAAGAATTATAGTAATCTAATTGGCTCATCATGTTCTTTTTAAGCAACTAGAAATTTATATGTTCCTTCAACGTGTAAAATTTTTGATGTAACAGCAGGGGCAGGCTCCTATGTTCTGAGTTCTTACCTGGTTGCTTGTGATTCCTTGCTGTGCGCAATATGCGATGGTTACTTAACTGTGATGCTTATTCTTTGCTAAATCTACACTGAATGGTTTTGATTCAAGGCGGTCATGACTGGACATGGGGGCTGTCATGGGCTCATGGCCTCCTGGCAATATGTATGGTATCTTATAATTTCTTTGTTTGCTCTGCAGGATCCGAAATAACATCAATCAACTTGCTGCTGACGTATCTGAAATGCACCAGCAGACTTTCATGCAAAATAAGGAGGTAGTGAGGAGTTAGATGGATTATTGGTATGTGCATTTTGGTTTCTTTCTGTTTCAGAGTTCTGAACTTTTAACTTGATTGACATATGCCAGACATGCAAATGATTTGGCTGGTGCACATAGGATGCATTTTGCACCAATAATACCAGTGAAGTGTCACAGAGGTATACAATACACGCCTACCCTTTGTTTATATTTTCAGTTTTGAAAAAGGTTAGGCTGGTATGGACATTTGCTGCATAGTTACATTAAACTGAAATGTAAATTAGAATGGCTAGCTTCAGGCTATCACCAGATTGACGTTCTATCTGTTGTTTCTGATCTGATCCCATCAGAGGAATCACGCTGTGCTTGTCCTCGACACTGCTTCCTGCTCCTCTCCATCAATATCCAGCGGCGCTCCACTGAGATCGACTGGTCGTGGTTGTGGTTATCACCTGGCTGGCTGGCCGTCGTGTCGCAGCAAGTCCTGTGCTCGTGTGGCCGCAAGTCTTGGTCCTGATGGCCGAGGGGTTGTGCTGTTCGCCTGGTCGGTGCTCCTGGTTCCGGCAAGTCTTGGTCGTGGTGATCTCCTTGCCAGTGGAGTGGCTGCAGGGCGAGTTCCTGTCTTGAGTGGTGCAAAATGGATCCACAGGTGAGTTGGTGTTATCCGCTTGCAATGTGTTTCCATGTTGAATTTTGATGGCTATCCTTTGTTCAAACAAGGTACCTGGGAACTTGGATTACCCTTTCCTGAACCAAAACAATAAAAGACAGCCACTCATAGTTTATTAGATTTGTTGTCTAAGAAACCATACTGCATTGTCACACATAGTTAGTTAATTATTACGTGGTCTTCAGTTTGGTTCCCTGTTTTGATTATCTTAAGGTGATGGCACTGATTCAACTAAAAGCTGTTGCCTCACATTCAGAGTTTGTGGACAATAAATTTCTGAGACGTGATGCAAAGAAATATAATCATGACTGTGTTCTGAGTTTGCTTGTAGGAAGACAGTGTGCTTAGCATACAGAGTAGTGCTTGATATTTCAAGTGAAATTTCTTCATAGTTCAGGATTTAGGCTTTAGTTCTCTGATGGTTTTATTCATACCTAATCATAGGTTTTCCCTGTAGCTATTTTTAGGTTGCAGGTTATTTTGCTAATTTCAGTAATTTGCAACATGCTGCCTTGGAGCAACTCTGAATCTTAAGCAAACAGAACCTATGTTGCTAGGTTCTTTTTTTTTTCTTATAAGAATGTGTATTGTAAATTTTTAAGAAACTAATATTTACCAAAGCATTTTGCATTCTACCGAAAGTTTTGAGAACCTACACAATTTTCATTCGAACCTACAAGGTTTACATATAATTATTTTGTTTGTTTTCTCATGGGATGATGACTTTAATACAACAAAAGAAATAATATCTGTACTTGCCAATTCTCTGCTACTGATCATTCTCCTCTATATTATTTCATTCTTTTCTACAGACCAGGTTGCGCACTCTGAGGATGACAAGAGATTACCAGCCAAGCTGTATAGCTCATTGTTTGCTTTGTGGTCTGCAAATTTGTATGTCATACTCTGAAATGATTGAGTGTGCACTATTATGGTCAGTGCATATAGACGTTCGTGCTACGAGAGCTGTTGTTTAGCCTATTAGGAGGGTACCACATTTCAGTTATCTCCCATTTTTCTATTCTATTACTACCATCTCGCCACTTAGTTTTTGCACCTTTTCAATTGGTTGGTATGTGGTACCAAGTTCGAATGTGGATAATTTTATTTTTTCGGTTGGGAATACTTGTAACTGGTAGGCAACTTACGATAACTTGTGCAGTCCTTAGACTATCAGATAAATGAAACTGGAGGAAATGAACGTGTTCTATGGTAAGAAGCTATTGACTTGTACGTGTGCTATGGTAAGAAGCCATTGACTTGTACATCGATTACAAAATATAACCAGAACTTACTATTCGTTTACAGTTACATATCGCAAATTTGGTCTCACGTACTTCGTTGTTTCAGCCTGACAGGAAAGATGAGCTCACAAGGATTGAGGCCACATGAGGGAAGTCATCACTGGGGTGGCCAATGAGCTGATATACTTGATTTTGTTTCAGCCTGAATAGATGAAACTTCTTTTTTGTTTCAGCCTGAACAGATGCTTTCTTCAGATGTTGGACTGCCTTGCTGGCATATTTATAGGCAGTGATAACTTCTTATTCATATTTTTTCAAACAGCTGGGTGTTAATTGATCCTTCTGTCCACCTTCTCACAGGCTGAATGAAGCGTCCCCACATAAGTAGAGACTAAATGTGATCCAATTATCAGTCCCAGGAGGCTGATAACACATTTATTCAACAGATAGTTCAGAAACCGTACAACTCCCGAAGGAGCGGGCGGGCAAGCCACACCCAAAGCAAAACTAAAGCGATAACAATACAAATCCAAGTTGCAGTCCAGTCGGACTCCGGGCTGCAATCGGAACTATGCGTCAGCGGAAGCATCCTGCAAAAGGGCCAACACCGCAGGCAGCGTTGGGTGCTGACGCAACCTCCTACTCGAAGTCCTCGGCGACGTAGTCCGGATCCTCCTCTGAAGCAACAAAACAGGGGTGAGTACAAAAGTACTCAACAAGTCTAACCCCATCCACGGAGGGGGATACAGCAAGAATATGCATAGGATACAACAAGGATAAGGTTAAGGTTCATTTGCAATAAAGCTAGATTTTCAACTCATGCAAGGGTTCATTTTCAAAGAGTTTTCACAAGTATTTTATTTAATAACCGAAACATTAAGTGGGGTTGATCCTACACAAAGGATCCAAGTTTTATCGCTACCGGACTCCCCATCCGCCGTAGCACACGGCACAACTGCCGGACACTTCCAAAATCCCACACACACCGAAGAAATCAACCATCCCCAAAAGCTAGTTATGTGACCAAGCCGTAACTCGTCCAATGTCGTGGACACGGCTACCCGGATAGGTTTTAACTCTACAGAGGTTGTACACTTTTCCCACAAGTAGGGTACCGCAGCACGAATCACCTTAGTGCCGGTGCGGATCCTAACAAAGCCATTACCCACCTTAGCCAAAACTGACTAGTCAACACAGAAGCACCCAAGGGGTTAACGACCCATCCACGAGGTCAAAACCGGGACCTAAGTCACCAAGAGCTTAATCCTTTTCCATGGGCTCCCGTTGCTCACCAGCACACCTGAAGCCTAGCAGCTTAGCTAGTGGGGTTTATGCTAAGCCGTTGCCCATACAACGGTCGAGTAGTTGCACGATGGTTGAATTAGGTAAGATGACACATCAACTCGGTCCTTAGCCATGACAAGATGGATATCTCCCAACCTTGCTCAACCACTAAGGTACGAGCTCAACAACCCGGCATTTCACACGAGAAACACCCATCCATCTCATCTATGCACCACTTCTCTTTACACCCAAAAAACCATCTCCTAAGTTGAACACACTCACACATTTATTCTCTGAATAAACAAGTGTAGTCATGATTGAATAAGAGTAGCGAGTTCCTAAGCTTTCTAGCAGTATTTATCATCTAAACAGAGCAACTCATATTTAGAGACAAATATAGGACAACAAGGAATAATCACAACAATCAAGGGGTGGCTATCCAACCATGTCTTGCGATAAAACAATATGCATTTTATAAAACAGGCCAATAGGTTGTGTTTGAAAACTAGGTATTAAATATGCATCAAAAGGGTGAGGTTGGACTTGCCGTTCTCAAAGCCCTCCGAGAGCTCCTGCTCGCGGTACTGGTCCTCGGGCTCGGGCTCATGGTCGAACTCCTCCTCGTGCTCCTCCTCGGGTACACCGCGATCTATGGCACACAAAAACGAGCACACAATAAATAAAAAGGAAATAAGATTTTACCCGTTGAGCTCTGAACAGGAAATGTGAATGGAAAATAGGTAGGAGGGTTATTTTCATGAAATTTGGATATGCCTTGGTGGAAATATATGAGAGGAGGCCGTGGTCGAATTTGGGATCAATTGGAGGAAGTTTGGCGCATGAAATGACGAGTTAAATAGGGATTAGGGGCTTAATTAGGAGGTTTAGGACTGTATTGCGAGAACCGAGGACCTAATTGTAATTATTCTAAAAAGTGGAAGGGCTCAGCTGTGAGAATCCCTGGAGAGAGGTGGAAGGACCAGATTGTAATTAAAAGGAAAAAGTGGGGCAGATCGAAATTTGAAGTCCTTTTATCCTTCTTGTTTTTTTCCTCTGGTTCAGAACAGAGGTGGGGGGGAAGACATGGCCGGCGGCGGGGGAGATAGGGGAGGATGAGAGGAGTCCATTTGACCCCTCACCTTGGGCGATTTGTGGCCGGAGCAAGGGGGCCGACGGCGGCAAGGAGGTGGCGGCGGAGTTCCTGGCGGCGGCGGCGGTTGGCGCCGGGGAGGCGGAAAGAGGAGGGCCGGCGAGCTTGGAGGATGGTGTTGGTGGTGTGGGGAGGCGGCAGGGCTCG
This sequence comes from Setaria italica, assembly GCF_000263155.2. Classification (NCBI taxonomy): domain Eukaryota; kingdom Viridiplantae; phylum Streptophyta; class Magnoliopsida; order Poales; family Poaceae; genus Setaria; species Setaria italica. The sequence continues at coordinate 18,802,310 of NC_028450.1, read as the reverse complement.
GCCCCTCTTTTATAGGTGGCGGGAAGGGCGACGGCGCCCGAGGCGGCGGGGCTGGTGACTTGACGGCGGCCGAACTTGTCTGGCCGGTGGCGTGCCGGAGTGGACGGGCGTGTGGGATGGCGTGGTGGGAAGGCGCGGTCGTCGAGGGCGCACAGGGGCAGCGACGGCGCAGGGAGGTACGCCAGGAGGGGGGTGGTGCGCGGCGGCCAGCGGGCGACCCGGCACGGCCGGCGGCGCGCGGTGCGGCACGCGCGGCCTGGTACGAGCGGATGGGCGCGCGCGAGCGCGTGCGGGTGGGGCTGGCGCGGCGCAGGGGTGGGCGCTGTACGCCTCGAGGCGCGCGCAGGGGCAGGCGGTGCTCGGGTGGTGCCAAGAGGGAAGGGCCGGGCGCCTGGCACCAGAGAGAAAAGGAAGGAGAGAGAGAAGGAGGGAAGGAGGATGGAGAAGAGGAGGAAGAAGGAAAAGGAGAAAGAAAAAAGGAAGGGAGAAGGAGAGGAAAAAGAGGAAAAAGGGGAGGGGAAAGTGGCGAAAATTTCGGGATTTGACCGGCGCGCGTGATGGACTTGACTGGCACGTGGCGAAAAATACGGGGAATGGAAAAGGAGGGTTGACAACGTCAGGGCCGGAATGGCGAGTCCGACGGGAAGGAGAAGATTTGTTGGGGCTCAACGGTCGGAAAATTTTGGAATGCATTTTTAACGGGTGATTTAAATTCGTAGTTTTCATGGGCGTTACACTGAAGACTCTGAATTGAATCTGCATTGCAATATTATGAATGCACTCCATCTGGTTATTTTGGGAAACTGTAAATCAGGTAAAGATGACAATATCTACTTGGTTTTTTGTCATTGTCTTTTGAAACTGTGAACTTTATTTGTAGCTTTTTCCGGCTGTTATCGATGGAAGGGAAAGCCTATGATTCAACAGTATATTGATTGGCCTCATATTGTTCACCTTTGCATCCTTTTATGTGTTCTAATGCGGTCTACACATTATTATTTACTATGGATTGGTGAAAAGAATGAATACTCTTCATAGCTTATGCTATTGATGAGATAGGTATATAGAAGATCAATCAGTGCTATTGTAGCAATCCTACATGTTTATTGCTTTACTTTAGTAGAATAGTTCAAGCAATCCTACCGTGTACAGGCAAAGGTGAATACAATTATGTAGAACAAGACAAGATTGCAGCAGGGGGAAGGTCAAAGATGGCACTCTTTTAGTCTTAGTTTTCTTTGCAAAATAATTGTTTGTTAGCATCAGATGGCATGCATGGGCTTAATGTTATGAGTGCTTCATGCCTTCTTACTCAAAGTCCTATACACTTCCTAATAGTTCAAGGCTTGGATATGAGCCACTTTATGTGTTTTCATATTTGCTTTGACACTTATGTAGAATTGATCCTTGTGTATCTCTATAGGACTAAAAAACAACAAATTGTTAGGATTGTATGATAACAAAGCACTATGTTTTTATATTTTTATACTCTTGTTAGAATTTTTTTGGTTATTTAATACACTATTATGATCTTATTGAATACTCAATGTATTACAATATAATAAATATTTTGTTGCTCGTAGCAAGGCACAAGCACAATCCTAGTAATTAAAAAAGAAGTTGCTAGCTCATTATGATGACCAAACAGCACAGCCCTATCTACAGGTGACATATTTTTAGCTTCTAAGCACGTTAGCTTGATTAGGCTACTGTCCTATCCAACGACAGAAAGTTGCGGTGGGAATTTTTTACATGCATTTTGTTGCAATAGGCATACGATAATGTTGTGACAGGAGTGACACTCCAATCACAGCGGTGAATATTGCAGTGGGAATTTTGTATACATATTTTGTACGATAAACATGCGATAATATTGCAGTGAGAGTTTCATCTAGCTTGTGTTATGGTGACAAATGTCATATGTTGCAATATCACATATTGAATGATGCAATTCTATATATTAGGCGTTCTCATTACATGCTACCAAGTAATATATATTTTGTTTAAATTTTTAATATGCTTTTGGGATGTTGCAACTGCAATATAAAAATTTTACAATTATAAATTTGAAATATAATAAAAGGCACGCATCGATGTTGCAAACCATGTTTTTTCATTTTGCCGCTCTTAGTGGATGTTACATGAAGCATATGACACATGTATGTCATATTGTAGTGGGAAGTTTTCTATCACAGAATTCGAATGGGATGTCAGAGTCTTTTTTATGCATTTTGGTAATGTTGCAAGAGGTGATTTCTAATGTTGCAGTAGTTAGTTTTTGATGTTGTGGAAAATTTTCCATTAAATATCCACTCCGTTAGACTAATCATGAGAAGATGGAATCATTATTCCAGAAACAAATATAAATGTTCGAGCAAAGGTCAACCAGTTAGACCCACCATACCAGGATGAATCATGAATAATTATTCTGATTTCTGAGAAGAAAAGCTAATGTTCTGGAACATTTTATTTTGTTCATAACATTTGCCAATTGTTTCACATATTATTCGGACAGTTTATAGAGCAGTACCTAGAAACAATTTAAAATGTTACGAAACAATTATGAATGTTCTAGAAAATAAAAAAATGAAAAAAAGAAATCAGGGACTACGGTCGAGCTTTGCCGCACGGTCTCCTAGCTGTGGGAGATCTCCACTCTACAAGCTCTCGGGTTGCGAGCAACCTTCCCCAAGTCGAAATGTCGAGATGTCCTATCACCGGGATGACCGGGAGGTTGGAGAAACAATCACATCCATCGGTCCCGGTGCGCACGAATCTTGAAGCTTGCAAAGCGTGGAGACCAAACAGCAAAAACCCTTCTAGCTATAGCCTCTCCGGACATTCAGCTTTCTTACATCTTTTTCCCTTTTTCCTTGTCTCTCAGATTCCACTGTCCATTTATAGATTACAACTATTCGTAATTATTCATCTCATATATTTGTGGACAGATTTAGAAGACAAAATCTATCATGACCTCGGGTAGGTGTACTTCCGCTGCAAAACACAACATGAATTTCGGTGAGCTCTTAAGCTCCAATGAAGTTTTGTTTTGGAGTTTGTGTTGCAACAAAAATGAGGACAGCACGCAGTGGTACGTCTCCCGGTGGGGAGTACACCCACCTAGGTTCGATTCCAAGTAAGGACGGCCTTGCTCGTTACCTACGAAGTGTTGTGCAACTTCATTGATATCTAGAAGCATGTTGTGTATGTATAGTTTGTAGATCCAGTGTGCGTACAGGTGTATGTGGTGCTTGTGTGGGTGTAGTGTGTATTTGTGTGTACGTTCACATACTACACTACCGTAATTATTCAAGCTAAAAAAATGAGGTCCGCACGGGGCTATTTAATTGTACCATTAATGTTAGTGGCGGTGTTGCATCCTTGCTAGTACCAAGTATGTTAAGGAGAGGGCACCATAGGCATATGGATTATAAAGTTTTATGGAGCCATGTTACAGGACAAGTGGGGCACACCTATTGGTGATAGATAGTTTCAAGTAGATAGCCATCAGGGTCTATTAAGATCCACCAGGTAAGTAATTCTACGTGGCTAACTTTAGCTAGCCGGATTCAAATGGAGCCAAAACCTATCTAAAGCACTTGTAGCTAATTTCAACGAGCTTGGGTGGATCCAAATATGCCCTTAGATTAAGTGCGCTGGTGGGGTTACCGTAAAGATTTGATACATGATTGTGGCAAAGAAGCAACCGAATATATAGATTGTGGTTGAGTTTGTGGGTTTTGGGAACGTTGCGGTCTTTACTTTTCCTCTTATTTTATTTGGACATTTTGGTCCATAGAAAGCTTAGAGGATACAGGTGAGTTACTCAAATGTCGAAACCACCTCATAAAAGTAAAAACAATAACTTGCAGGCATATATTATTTTATAGCTAAATAACCTAATGAATAAATTGGAATTAAAGTTAAATTTATAGAATCTTTAAATACAGTTATGGCTTCTAGAGGAATAGAGACAAATACAAAATACTATAAAATTAAATTAATTAGGTACTTAGTTAAAGATCTAAATACCGATATAATTGAGGATGGATTTATTTCATGGAGAAAGGAAGAGACGCAATTGATTGGAAAGATATGCAAGGGAGTGTGAAATCACATCTTGTGCGGGTTTTGTTTGTAAAACTGAATGGATCTCCCAAGTACACTGTTCTATCCTCTAGCCGCTACCCCTTTTCACGGTTTGACCATTCTTGCAAACAAAGTTGCACTTCTTTTTGTTGATAGATAGAAAATTGCCTCTTTTAGTATCATATCGGTGGTAGCAAAGCTGACATGAAGATGACTCCTGAGATTTTTCCACTTGAGCCTCCAAGTTTTACACTAGATGATGATCAAAAAGGGTTATTTTCAAACAATAAACAGCATCAGTGGACTCCCAAAAGCATCCAATAAAAAAGATCACACAAAGTTAGTGGAAAGAGACAGGACTCGGATCCTAGCGAAACATAAAACAAATGGCCGAATCTTGTGGCCCGTTATACACGGAGGCGTTGTCCTCAACGTGCTCCTCTGCCGACATCGCCAGCGAGCGGCTGCCCCCATCCTCATTAGTCATTAACCCCGTGTCTGATCCCCGATTGGGCAGATAATCAAGCCCCATTCTTGCAGCACCCTTGGTGTTGATTTCCTTCCCGTTCTCCCCTTCCATTTGGCCTGACAGTAACCCCCCAGCAGCGCGCCATTATTAGGATGATAATGGTCCTCCTCCCCCTTCCCTACCACTAGGGGCATGCCATTGATGCCATCTTGACTGTTACTGTACTCTCCAACCTCTCGTCTCCGCTCGCTCTTCCAGATCTCATCCGCTTCTCCCTTTTGGCATTGTACTGTTTCTTGCTGCTCCTTGTCTCCGCGTGTGATTTAAGGAGTCTGACTTCCGTCTGCTGGCGCGTCTTGCTTTCTTTCTTGGCTGCTCCTGCTCGCGTTCTTGGGTGCGGTGGAAGAGCGGTGATGGGTTTTTTCAGCACCGTGCTGGGTTTCTTTGGGTTTGGAGTGGGAGTGACCCTGGGGCTCGGGATTGGGTACTACCTCTTCATCTACTACCAACCGACCGATGTGAAGGTACGATCTGGCTCACTCCCCTGATTCTTTCTGTGTGATTTGGGTGTCTCGTCTCCTCTTCTGGGATTGGTCTGTAAATGTTTGAAGGTACGGTCTTCGATTTCAAATCATGAAGTGCTGAGCTTGCCTGGGACGCATAGTTTAGTTGTTCAGTTATGTTTTTCTCGAACACGCAGGAGAGCTGCGCATCTATATATTAACAAGAAAAGTTGTTCAGTTATGTTGGTTGCCGGCTGATTCAATAAGAATCGCTTGTGTTGAGCACGCGCGAGTATGGTCGTTTTATCTAATGCTCTGGAATTCCTTGTGTTGGTCATACAAGAGGGTTCTTGTCTGGTTGCATGCTCTTATTCAGTGCAGTGAATACTGACTACATAAGAAGGGAAATATAGTTGCTAGGAAGCTGGCAGGTCCTGAGTGGTCAGGTGATGAATAAATCAAATGATTAATGCAATTCAAGGGGGAAAACATGGTAGAAATTTGGTTCTTTAATTTGCCCTAAAGGTTTCAGGTTGAATTCGAACAATTTAACTGTGTTAAATGCAAATTACATGTTTTGTATCAGATCAGAGTGTAAGGGTGCTCTGTTCTTGTTTCCTGTTTCAGATTTAAATATTGTTCAAGCTCACATTTTTTTGATTCATGGCCATATGAAAATTAGCTATTGGCCATTGCATCTAGTGATGCATAGGTGTCTCTTCTTTGCTTGCTTGAGCCAGTGTTCTACACATACATACATACATACATACATACATATATATATATATGTATATTGTATATATATATATATATATATATATGGCATGTTTATGCTTTCTTCCTAAGCCCACTCACTAGACTGCAATATTTGATATCATGTACATGGCGGTGCAAAAATAGATTGAACTCTAGTATCTGGTATCTGAATGTCTTAAATCACTTTTGCTTAATATTGATTAATTTAGTCTTGTTTATTTATTACTAGCACCCAGCTTAATGTAATCTTCTTTAATGGTGATTGCGCAGCACCCTGTAATCACGGCACTTGTTGAACTTGATACAAAATCATTGGAAAACATGCTTCCTGAGATTCCTCTTTGGATAAAAAATCCAGACTTCGATCGGGTATGCTTATCCTCCCAGTCAAATTTCTGTGCCCTTTCCATGGTATCTTATATTTGACTGATGTAACATAACACAAACCCCCCCTTTTTTTAAACAAAGATTGATTGGCTGAACAAGTTCATTGAGACTATGTGGTCCTATCTTGACAAGGTATGCACTACGTTCTGTGTCCTAAAAAAATTTGCAATATGTTTTTTCCATGTATTTTCACCTCTATTTTTAAAAATATCTTCTTTCCCAGGCAATATGTAAAATGGCAAAGGAAATCGCCAAGCCAATTATTGCTGAGAACACTGCAAAGTATAAGATTGATTCAGTTGAATTTGAGACATTAACATTAGGCTCATTGCCGCCAACATTTCAAGGTAAGTTATTCTTTAACATTTTAGGTAAAATGGATATTTGAAAATTGACTTAAGTAATGTACATTTTGTATGATATAACTCCAACAAAATGTTTTCAGACTTGCAGTAGTTTATTTCAGAAAGGTGTTGTAGAATGTCATGTTTTAAGTGTTGTGTGCTGATAGTATATCATAATACAGAGGATCTGGAAGACTTGGGTGTCCGTTAAATGCCGGTTCTTCATGTGGTTGGTGATTAGGGACAGGTGTTGGACGGCTGATCGGCTAAAAAAATGAATCTGCCACACCCTGTAAGCTGCCCACATTGTGATCAAGCGGAGGAAACCATTATCACCTGCTGATAGAATGTGTCTTCGCTTGAGAGTTTTGGTTTAATATTCTGAGGAGGGTTGGGCTGCAGGTTCTCACCTCTCATCCGGATGTGAGAAGTTTTGAGGAATCGTGGGAATTAAGTTCTAACAATGTGCCTGCTCCCATTAGAAAAGGCCTTAACTCTCTGATTATTCTGGGAGCCTGGACGTTGTGGAACCATCGCAACCGTTGTGTTTTTGATGGGGCCTCTCCAAGTGTTACCAGAGCTTTGTTGTCAGCCAGTGAGGAGTTACATATGTGGGGTTTGGCTGGAGCTCGAGGAGTTAATCACCTGCTCGTTCTAGTGCCAATCGAGGAGTGAATGTTTAGGTCGAGGTCGGTTGTTATACTGTGGAAAAGGCCCTTCTTAGTATGGTTCCATAGTGGTGGGTATGGGTATTGTAAGGGTTCTTATCCCTTTTTTCTTCTTAATATAATGATACGCAGCTCTCCTTCATGTTCGAGAAAAAAATAATCCTTTATTAAACAAAAAAAGGACCTCCACTACAGGTTTCGTGACCCGTGGTTCAAAATTCTCTACTGGTTTCCAGCTTGTGTACATGGTGACTTGCTCGGGTGTTCATCCATGCTTCCACTAAATAGGGTACATGGTGATCTGAGCTGTTACATTTGTTTCCTGGTTATTTGCTGTCGAAATTATCCAAACTCTTAACCTCACCACCATCACACACACTAATATTCCAATCAGGTCTCCACAATTGGCCATGTTTTTTCCAAGGTAACTTCCAAGATAATACCTGAATTATTCACTACACATCTTCCAACGATCCAATCATTCCTAATATTTCATTACTTTCATGTGCTCTTAAGTTCTTGTATCAGAGACATTTGGCACATTTTATTTATTGAATACTTCTGAATGTTACAGTTAGGTCGGCGTATCCAATGGTAGAGTCAACCACTACCTATAAGAAATTTACAGGTCACCTAAAGATAGCATGATAGAATAACATATCGAATGGATCAACTAAGGTCCACATGTCATAGAGATGTATTAACTGCATCCAAGTTGGAAGAGGTGACTAGACTGTCTACTAACTATTAGTAGGGTTTTATCTCTCCTTATTAACTTTCCCTGCCACATAAAGCACCCTTATATCTAGCTGAGCTGGCACTGTTGGAGATGCACCCTCATCTATCTATATGCATCCACTTCAAATTTCTGCTTGTGTCCTAGTTCTTCATCTAGAGCTAATCTATAGTGTAATCTGAGCTGCTCATGGGGTCACCCACACCTTTCCTCTCTCCTTACCACGTGCAACCCACAATAACTTTGGACAATGTGCTAATGTTAGATTGTTGGAGGGCTAGCCTTTTATGCTATCTGTAGACGCTGGCAGTTATACTACCACCGATCTTCAATATATGACATTTATGACAAGCTAATTAGTTCAAATTCAACTAATTAGCTTATCCTCAACGTCATATATTTAAGAATAGAGGGAGTAATAAATTACAGCTAGCAACTGTTGGAGCTGCCCTTATTTTAATTCATTATTTCTGTCATTAAAAGCAGATGTTGTTGTAGACCATAGGTTGCTCGATGATGTGCTAATATGGCATTTTCCCTGACACTCCAATGCAGGGATGAAGGTCTACACCACTGACGAACAAGAACTTATAATGGAACCTTCAGTAAAGTGGGCTGGGAATCCTAATATCACTGTTGTAGTCAAAGCATATGGGCTAAAAGCAACGGCACAGGTACTTTCTATGTATGTGGGTGAAATTAGATCATATGTAGTTATAACATGCTGCAACATTTTATCTTTGAGAGATCAAGCTAATTTGAAGAGATTGGATTTCATTGTAAGATTATAATTGTCCCGTATCATATCTACTGTTGCAGGTAATTGATTTGCAAGTATTTGCTCTCCCACGCATAACCTTGAGGCCACTGGTTCCTAGCTTTCCATGTTTTGCTAAAATACTCGTTTCACTCATGGAGAAAGTAAGTTCTGAAGCATGTATTAATTTTGTGTATTACCAATGTATCACACGACTTATATGCTGTTCACCTTTCTGCAGCCCCATGTTGACTTTGGTCTGAAACTCTTAGGAGCAGATCTGATGGCAATTCCTGGCCTTTATGGATTTGTTCAGGTCCGTTCTACATTAACAGGCTTGTCATTTCATCCACCCAATAGCATTTCTGGTATTCATAAAATGTATAGTATACTGCTCAATGTTTTCTATTTATTAACTACTTAATTTCAATGTCAATACGTAAATCTAATTCCTCAAATCATCTACCAATGCATTGTTGGTGCATATCCTCTATCCAAAGAAACTTACATATCATTAATGGATCCTGCAGGAAACTATCAAGACCCAAGTAGCAAATATGTACTTGTGGCCCAAAGTACTCGAGGTGCAAATCATGGATCCTGCAAAGTAATGCCATTGTTCAATTAATTCTTTTGTTTATAATGTCTGTGTTATGTTGGTTAATTTAGTATCTGTTTTTTTTTTCTAACATGATACATGCAGAGCACAAAAGAAGCCTGTGGGAATTCTCTTTGTTAATGTAGTACAGGCTGTTAAACTCACCAAGAAAGATCTTCTGGGCAAATCAGATCCATATGTGAAGTTAAAGCTAACTGAGGACAAACTTCCATCAAAGAAAACATCAGTGAAGCGAAGCAACCTGAACCCTGAATGGAACGAGGAATTCAAAATAGTTGTTAAAGACCCAGAATCTCAAGCTCTGGAGCTTACTGTTTATGATTGGGAGCAGGTAAGCATTAGTTGTCCCATATCTTCTACCCTCTCTCTAATTATCTTGGGCTCATATATTCCAACCTATATGACTGTATCTTGCCTAATCAGGTTGGGAAGCATGACAGGATTGGAATGAATGTTATCCCACTGAAAGACATTACTCCAGATGAGACAAAATCTATTACACTTAACCTGCTCAAGAGCATGGATGCAAATGACCCAGCAAATGAGAAGTTCCGGGGACAGCTCACTGTTGATCTAACGTATAAGCCATTCAAGGATGGTGATTCTGATGTTGAGACGAGTGATGAGTCTGGTGTCATTGAAAAGGCTCCTGATGGCATGCCGGAAGGTGGTGGTTTGTTGGTAGTTATTGTCCATGAAGCACAGGATGTTGAAGGAAAGCACCACACCAATCCATATGTGCGAATTTTGTTCAAAGGCGAAGAAAGAAAGACAAAGGTACGCAATAAACCTTTAGATATGGCAATAAATACTCATTCATAAATCACAGTAGTAGATTTTTATGTCTGTTTTGTCTAGAATGTTTTACTATAACAAGTACTTCCATTACACATAGTTCTGGTCACCATGTTACAGACATAATGCTTGGTAAAATATGTGCAGCATATCAAGAAGAATAGAGATCCACGATGGGAACAAGAATTTGAGTTCGTTTGTGAGGAACCACCTATAAATGATAAAATGCAAGTTGAAGTCATTAGCAGGCCACCAAGTCTTGGCATACACTCGAAGGTATTAGTTCTCTGATTTTACCTTTCTTGTTATTGTGATGCAGATTAATTGGTATTTTGAATTTTGTGTGAGTTGATAGAGTAAAAATGTAAATACTATTGCTAGGCACATACCTCATCAAGACTGCATGGCAGCTGTTGCTTCAGGAGTACAACCACACAATTAGTGGTCAGAGTAAAGTGCACCCAGGGCCTTGAACTTTTTTTTTTTCGGATTCTCATATAGGTCCATGACCTCTCAAAGTGAGAATCCAGGTCACTTGAACTTTTTAAATGGTTCATCCCAGGTAAGAATCCAGGTCATAATTGGACCTAGAGTGAACCACTTGAAAACTTCAAGGACTCAGATGCTCACTTTCATAGTTTATGGACCTAGGTGAGAATCCGGGGAAGTTTAAGGATCCATGGTGCCTTTTACTCTTAGTGGTCAATGGTCTTATTATTCTATTAAATCATTTCCCCTAAGTTAGCTTAAGATAATGCTAGTACATTACTCATGAGTAATGAGAAGGGACCACTGGGAACTAGCTGGGAGTTGTAGCTTTAACTATTAGTTAATAAATTTGTCAACATGGTCCATGTTTTCCAAACTTGAAACTCAGTCTTAGGTTGTTAATATTCACTGTTTCTACTGAATTTGGTAATGAAATGACAATGTTGTAAACCTTTTTCATGGAAAAAAAACATACTCTCAATCTAAAGACAAACTGAAGACCTTCAAGAAAGGTTGTAAGCTGATTCTTTGTATAATTCTCCTCGAGATCTGAAAGTTCCTATCCATTTTATGATCATGTTCTATTTGGCTTTTGTTTTGAAGTCTGACTCTCCCTTGGCATTAACTAGCTTATAGCTTGTCTTGGAAAACTTGGAAAACTTGGCTTCTGAGTTGGATTGTAATAATTTTGTTCCGTGGAACTGCCTGTAGAAATTCTAATATATGGCTAACCGCATGGAGATACTAATAGGTTTCAAATTACACACCAAGTATGACAGAAATAATAGTTGTACTACATGATTTTTCTAACCTTAATATGTATAAAGAGAAAATGCAGTATTTTTCACAACTGCTTTTCTACAGCAGCTCAAAGTATAAGCGGGAATTGTTGATTATCGAAAGAAAAATGAACTGCAGAGATTGGACTGCAACCAAAGTCTGGAGAATATTTGAAAAGCTCTAATCCCCCACCCCTGCCCCCTTGTCCGGGCTATCAACATCGCAGTGAACCAAGACAACCAATTCTCAATTGAGCATATTTCACTATGGTCCCCAAATTTTTACACTTTTCTATTAGTTCTATGTTTGGAAAAATGGTAAAAGTTACGTGCTTGGTTAAAGCAACCTACTCAAACAATCATCATCATCATCAAAGCATTTTAGTCCAAGCAAGTTTGGGTAGGCTAGAGTTGAAACCAACCATGAACCACTTAGCAAGGTTCAGGCACGTGAATAGCTCTTTTCCAAGCAGCCCTATTCAAGGATAAATCTTTGGGTATATTCCATCCTTTCATGTCTCCTTCTATTGCCTCCTCCCATGTCAATTTCATCCTCCTATCTCTTTTCACATTATTGTCGCTCCGTAGGATTCTACTATGCACCGGTGCCTATGGAGGTCTCTGTTGTACATGTCCAAACCATCTCAACCAGTGTTGGACAAGCTTTGTCCGCTTAACCCTTTGAACAAAATTTAAGCTCACTTTATTCCCCTGAACTATTTCATTTGGTCCAATCTACCCCCTAATTAGATTTCTCTTTTTTGTTTCTTCGTGTATGAGTTGAATTTTGAGTTCAAATTTTCTGAGCAGATACAAAACATGATGCCTTACGTTAAAAAATTATACTAAGAATTTTTCATGGTTATTTTCTAGGTTAGGAATATTTAATACGAAATTGATCTTAGATATATAAAATTGTATGAAAAGTAATCTTGAAAAAATGCTAATGTATTTTTCTAATGTAGAGCATAATGTTATAAGTCAACTTACAAAATTTGAAATTCAATCTCAACTTGTACGTGAAGAAACAAAAAAGAAAAATATAATTAGGGGGTAGATTGGACCAAAAGAAATAGTTCGCGGAAGTAATGTGAGCCTAAATTTTGCTTAGGGGGTTAAGTGGACAAAGTAAATTGGTGAGGGGAGTAAACTGGACTTTTTCCTATCCTCAGTTGGTGCTACCCCTAGCCTGTCACGTATATCATTGTTCCGGACATGATCCCTTCTTGTATGACCACAAATCCAATGCAACATATGCATTTCTACAATACTTATCTGCTAGGCATGTCGTGTTTTTGTGGGCCAACATTCTGCACCATACAACATTGCAGGTTTAATCGCCGTTCTATGAAACTTTGCCCTTTAGCATCTGCAGTAACCTCCTGTCACAAAGAATGCCAGATGCTGGGCGCCATTTCATCCACCCCACTTTGATTCTATGGCTAACATCTTCATCAATATCCTCGTCTCTATGTAGCATTTTTTTTCGGAACAATGCAGGAGAGCTGTGTGTCATTTCATTAAGATAGAAAAAGGAACAAGGGGTCTAGCCAAGGCCGGCCCAGCTCTTCCAGATCCTCTTCCAAGGAGAGGATTTAATGGTCCCCACAAAGAAAGCAGCATAAGCCGATTTACTGCTGTAACTTCCAGATTGGGTTAGTTTCCATCTGAACTGATCTGGTACATCATGCTGCAGAACAATGCTGTCAACCAAATCCCAGACCTGAAGGTATTCCACCAGAACTAGGACAGATAGGGTGCCCTTGATGTCAGACACCCAATTCCGATTATTGAGGGCCTCAGCCACTGTCCGCCTTCTAACTGTTCTCTTGGGGATGGCAAGTATCAAATTAGGTGCAACCTTGGCCATAGTTTTGCCGTTCAGCCACCTATCCTTCCAGAAACGTATGGTCTCCTCATTTCACACAATTGATTCCACAGCCATGTTGAACAGACCTTGAGCATTTTGAGGAACTTGAATTTGGAAGCCATCCCATGGTCGAGAAGGGTCCATTTTTTTAGTCCACAACCAACGGATTCGGAGAGCCCAGCCTAGCAATTCAAAGTTATGAATCCCCAATCCTCCATATTCCAGGGGCCTCTGGACCCTTTCCCAAGACACCAGGCAATTTCCACCATTTGCATGTTCCTGTCCTTTCCACAAGAAACCCCGTCTTCTTTTGTCTATAGCCTTGATAACCCATTTTGGGAGGTCAAAGGCTAACATGTGATAAATAGGAAAGGCTGTCATCACCACCCGCACCATAACCAAACGACCAGCCCTATTCATCATAGAGGCCTTCCATCCTGGGAGATGATCAGGCACTTTATATATTAGGGGTAACCAGGGGCGGATCTAGCGGTGGGGCGGACGGGGCTCAAGCCCCACCTACCGCCCCTCGGACAATGGAGCCTTCCCTTGAGCCCCTCCATGATTTTTAGGAAAACGGAAGAAAAAGAGAAGGGAGGGAAGGAGGAGGAAGAAGAGGGAGCCCCTCCTAAACTCAGGGGAAATTTTTAACAGGACAAGCCAATATCTCCGCAGTGAGGAGCATTTCATCTTCCGAACATTGGATGGGAGAGACAGAGCTCTTACTGAGGTTAGTATGCAGACCAGAAGCATGCCCAAATAAGTCCAGAATGGCCTTGGTGACCTGGAGGTCCATCCTGTTTGGTCACAAGAAGACCACTCTGCCTTTTATGCTGATGATCTCTCTGTAGCATTGACTCCAAATATCGAAAGGTATCCTTCCTATGCACTACTTGACCTTCCAAACTAACATCTCCCAACCTACTCTAACAATCAAGCTGGAAAATAAGCAATAGGTTAACAAGACCAGTGTTGTTGCAGACACACTTCCTGGTTCCTTAGTATCCATTTTCCCCTGCACCCTGGATGTTACTTGGCATTCCATGCCCCCCCCCCCCACCCCCACTGTTAGCCTTGATCCCATGAGAGCACTGTCACACATATGATAGTACAAGAACTGCTGCAACAGCTTAAACACAGGCATAGCCATACTTTTCACACATTACCAACTATATAAGATCAACAAAATTGACTCCATTTTTCCCCTACTGTTAGCCATGATCCATGAGAGCACTGTCACACACATGATAGCATAAGAACTGCTGCAACAGCTTAAACAAAGGCATAGCCATCCTTTTCACACATTGTCAACTACATAAGATAAAAAAAAGTTGACTAGACGTGTTAGCCGCTTAGTCATAGTTGTATTTTTCATGTCTGTGTAAGAAAGTCTGTAGCCACCGTTTAATACTCTGTTCGAATATATATTTTGTTTTAAGATTTCTGCTAGTCCAATTTTGACAATCAGTATGTCAATATATAAAAAATTATGTAGATCAGCAATGTATGATAGATGTTATTTGATTCATAATGAAATGTGTTCATAATGTTTAGTTAGCTTGATTTGAAATGCCATATTCTTCATGGAAGTATATAGTCGAATTGTTAATTTTTAATGTGCCGATGCCCTAAACATCATGTTGAACTGAGGGTACATGATTTTGAAGAATCTGTGCATGAAATCTATGGTTGCTAAATTTGCAGTAATTTTTACTGCTGAAGTAACTTAGATAAAAAAAATATTATTAGGAATCCTAGTTGCAACCTTTTTACTGATATAAAGACCTAGTTGACAAATATGTCAGGTTTGAAACCTGTAACAAATATATGCTTTCTAAAAGAACATATATATAGAAAATAGAAGCCTAAAATGAAAAGAAATACTCAGCTATGTAGTAGGCATAGCATATTGTACCAAATTAATTTTATTGTTTACAGACTTGTTAGGACTGGGACCATCTGTGCTTTCTACTTTGATTCTATATTAGTTGAACTGTTTTTTGTATGTGTTTAGTTGTGCTAACTGCTAAGTAATGAGTCAATATGGAAGTTTAGAGAGCACAATACCACATATAAAATGACATGTAGATTATAATCCCTTAAGCTTCCATTAGCATGAGTGTCTGCACATAACACATTATGTTTCATTCTCTGCTGCTAACCATCCTGCTTTCTGGTGTTGTATGTTTTAACTTTGTAGGAAAGTCTTGGCTACGTTGTCATTAGCCTTGGTGATGTTATAAACAACACGAGGATTAATGAGAAGTACCATCTAATTGACTCGAAAAATGGCCGCATTCAGTTGGAATTGCAATGGAGAACATCCTAAAAGACCTCACGGGCTGAAGCCGTGAACCTGTAAAGTTTGTCTTTCTATTTGAAGCTTTCCACACATGTACCTATCAGCATTTGGGGACATCTTTTTTAGTTATTTGTAACTGCTTATATCATAATTCCAAGTTGTTCTGGACATCATGTTTTCTCCAGTTTTAGTAGATATGGTTCTGAACGGAAAGAGCTTGTCGTGATTAATCACAGAATTCATATTATGCAAAATATTTTTTAGTTTCTTGAAGCAAAGTTGTCAGTGGTCCGTCGGTGAGTGTCATGGTAACAGTAGTGTTTTTATTTGATATCAATAATCATAGTGTTGTTATGCGATTTGGGTATCCCAAATAAATCTTGGTTTCGCTACCCCTGTCCGGATTAGCTTTTGCTGAAACGATGCTCGGGCCTCGGGGGAGCAGAAAACCCAAGTTTTATTATTTTGAAATTCATATTATTTTTGTTGAGGTCATGTTTTATTAGAATTCAGCGTACTGATGAGGGACCTAAAGATTACATTCACCCGTCCGTTCAGTTTTTGCAAAGCTCTCTCGCAATACCGCAAACGGTATGTATCGAGAACGTGTTTAAGATTGAGGAGAAATAGTACAATGAAGCTGCTTCGAGAAGAGCCTGAAAGAACCTGTGTTTCATTAAGGACGGAGAAATAGTATAATGACGTGGCTGCGAGAAGGGCCTCGAAGCGCAAGCGACACACGGTGATACACGACCGAACACCTCAAGGGTCAAGCAAGGGCCGTTATCATGCTCAGCAAAGCACAAGAAATCATATACCGCCCGCCCTAGCCTCCATCTTGTTGCAGAGCTTGCCGTTGGGTGTTGGTGTTTGACGTCCACCGCCCACCCGGCGCTAGCGCTCGAGGCCTGAAGCTGCGGACTCCCGCGCGGCGGCTCTTGACCCCTGGCGTTCGTACGAAGCCTGAAGGGGTACAGGTACAGCAGCAACGGTAGCCGGCGAGTAATCTTTATCGCGTTGTTGATTTGGTTGGATCGTTGTTGCTGCTTCCTGCCTCCTTTCTTCCCTTCTATTATTCTTGTTTAACTTTCTTCACATCACTATGCTATTTTGTTTCGATTGGGCAGAACGCGGAGATTTTAGAGAATATTTTTCTGCTTGTATGCTGTGATTCAACGAAAATGAACACCGAATTTTGTATTCATCCTTGAGTGGTATTTTGGTCAAGAAAAGGTTGTATCTTCTATCCTTGACAGACGCAATGGTACGCACCTAAGCAGTTGACAGACACAGAGCGCAATAAGAGGGCGACTACGCACAAGCAACCAAGTGAATTGAAATGCCTCCGAGAAACGACCAAACCAACTCGGCTTCGGAAAACAACCATACAATTCAACACCCTGCAAATAAATCCGCTTCTAAACTATCAAATCAACTTGTACCCAAGCCGCTGGCAGTAGTAGCGTCGTCGTCCGGCCGGCTTAATTGGGTAAGATTTTGGATAAATTGGGCAAGATTCTCACCTGGAGGATTCGACGGCAACGCCTACAGTAAGGTACAAGTGGTGAACAATGCTCGATGGCATCATCATTGTTGTCCCAATCCGAAGCCATGATAGACTTTCATTCGTGATGCCGGCGAGACCCAACTCTGTGCCTGGCATCACCGGTGAAAGTCAGCAAGACCCCTGCGCTCCAGCACGCCTTCACCCGTGTGCAGCATGTAGACACGCGATGCGACATGGATGCTTGACCATCTAGTTGAAATTCTACCAATTATGATTTTTGCGGGAAAGGGTGAGAAAGATTTTGGAAATGTGTGAATCCTTGGTCAAGAGTTCAAGAATATATAATGGAGCTAATTGGAGGAGCAATTTCATATCTACACAAGCAATTCATAACCACCAAAACCAGAAAAAAAGCGCAATGGAGGCGACCAGGAGCTCGGGAGACGAGAGGAGGGCGTTGGCAGCCAATGGAAAGGCCAGGCTGACCGGCCTGCCCTCCCCAGGCCAATCAGCCTAGCCCCCTCTAGTGTCCGCCAGTGATCCCCTTTGGATGGAAGCTAAGAGGTGCGATTTGGATCCCAAAAATCCACCAAGGATCTCTCGCAATGCCTGCATCAGCATTGGAGGCAAGGTACCGTATGGAAAGATCGCATATTTCAAGTTTATCATCCTCTCGAGTGAAGACGAAGCACCCAAGAAGAAAAAGGAGGCTGTCGTCGCTCCCACAAGGTGTTCAGCAAGGCTCCTCGGGATCAAGCGCAAGAGCTATGTAGGAAAGACGCCCGAGTACACGCCGGCTAACTATGGACATGATAGCGATAGGGAAGATGACAAGAACCCTGGATCATGGGGTGCTGCTAGTCGTGGCTTCGAAGAGGATGACAACACATACTGGGATTGGGCGAAAAATAATAAGGAGAGAAAGGAGCAAGATGGCCACCGTCAAGATAAGGGCAGAGAGAAGGATCTAGAAGACGGCGAGCCGGAGCTGGAAGAACATCAACATGCTTGCTGCCCTGCTTGCAGGCAAAATATCTAGTACCTCTTTGACGCCGTCGATGACATCATACAAACCATCTAGGAGCTGGATCACAAGGTAGAAGAGAATGATCGCCGCTAGGAGGACAATTTCAAGTTCTTGTAGAGGAATGTGAGGAAGCTCTTCATGATGTGCGGCAACATGAGGAAGAACAAAGCCCAAGGAGAAGGAAGCAACAACCACCCCATGTGCAAGCAATGCGAACAACGTCCCTAGTGCGTCTACGAACGTCTTTCCCTTTTGTACTTTTTCTGGTTAAGACGAGGACGTCGTAGATTTTAGCCGTGAGGGGGGGGGGAGGATCGCCGCTCGTTTGGAATTTTTGGATCTAGTTTGGTCAAGTCAAGTCGTGTGAGTCTAAATTAGTATTTTATTTCAATCAAAAGTAGATAAAGTAGTATTCTTCTTAAGCTTCTAGGAAGACTTAGGCCTAGATCGCTACTTTAGCGTCTTTAGGAGAAGAAGCATGAATAAAATTCGAGGATCGTGAGTGTTTTTAATGTCTACCTTTGCTTGCTTGTATTTTTGCTTTGCCTTTACAATATTGGATCATGAGCCTTGTCTTGAATTTGAAATCTTGCTTGTGGAGTTTAGTAATCGATTTGTTTATGCAACACCCATGCTTTATGATGATCTAGTGCTTTGGTTTTTATTATGCTTTATGAGTAAGGTTTGATTTAGAGGTGATTTAAATTTTTATTGCATATCTAAAACCTCTTCTAAAATAAACAAGATTGATCAAGTTTTCTACCAGGGTGAGAGTTTTGCCTATCCTATCCATTGCCTATATAAAACTTATCGTACCACCATTAGTGGAGTTGATGCTTTGAAATGAGTTAGGATCGCTCTCTCTTGGTTTGGTTTAATTATGAGCATTGATCATATCCTTTGCCATCTTTGATTGCTAGCCTCGTTAGTATCCAGTAACGAAAGTTCTTCATTGGAATAACTATATGCTCTACTGAATTCCTAAACCCGAACCAGAAATTTCTCAATTTTATTGCCAATTCCTTGAACACAACCAAAAGACACATATCTGTTCTATTTCTAGTCGAGGTTCATGAAAAATTATAGAGAATAAAGGATATGGAAGCTTCACAAGAAAGGAGGGCTAGAAAGGAGGAAGGGAGAGGCCAGGCCAATCAACCTGGGCTTCCTTGCCTTGGTTTTCATGCTACAAATTTGTGGAAGGTCTTTGGAAAGATCGAAAACTAATTTTTATGGAGTGCTGTTCAGAGGAGTTTCGGAGAAAAGAATAAAAACAAAAGAAAGAAAGAAAGAAGGAAAGAAAGTGAAAAAATATCTAGAAGAAGAGAAAGAAATAATAGGGAAAGAAAGAAATAAATAAAGGAGGATTTTTTACTGTCATGAAGATCAAGAAAAGTGCAAAGAAGGATGACCTTGTTTTTTGAATGGATTTTCATTCCAACCATGTGCAATCCGACGACGAGGACATCGCTTGTGCCTTAGAGTCACTACTTTGTTTGCCTTTGCACATGTCCACCATTCTAAATCTTCTCATCCTTGAAAACCTCACATTATATGGATATTCTTATGATCATTGGCTCAAAAGGTAGGTGACCGTTACAGAGTTTTATTAATTTGATAATATAAGTGTCTCTTGACTGACTCTTGAGAGATGAGAGCTTGCAAGAAAATAGGATAGCCACCTATTTGATTTAGCGACATATAAGCACCTAGAAAAGGATTCTTGTTTCAATTTTTGTTGCATGGGGATTGTTTTATGATGAAAGAAAAACCGTCAAAGGAAAGCCAGAAAGATTAGTGGTTGATTCTTAAAGTTACTTGGTTATAAATAAAAGATGTAGGGTAAATCTTGCTAAGATAAATCTTTGAACACCCATACTTTGATTATCTTTGCTGTTCCTCTGATCTTTTGTTCGAAGGGCTAGGTACTTGACTTTCTTGATCAGGTTTGGTTTAAGATCTTTGTTTAAACCTTTTGGAGAAGTTTATAGTCACCTGACTTGCTCAAGGGCGAGTAAGAGCTAAGCGTGGGGGGATTATCTATGGTCATTATTTACACACTTTTAGTATTATTTAACTTGTGTTTTCATGTTTATTCTTATACTAACCCGCCACTTGGCACGTGAAATAACCCCATTATTGCATATGTGTTGTATTTCGGAGCATATTGTGTTTTGACTGGAAATACGATGTAATCAAGTGGGTTTTTATAAAGAGCTTAAGGGATATTTGGACATAGGTCATCAAGGGAAGCTAGCATGAGAAAGGAGAGGACTCGGAGGTCCAGAAAAGGCCAAGGAGGATCGGCCTAGCCCGTTCAAGGGCCCGGTCGACCTCCCGTTTCTTCAGCGTGAAGTCTACGACATACCTATGGTTTTTCCACCGACCATTTACCCAGAGCCACTACGTATGGAAGACTATAAATACCCCCTCATGGACTACAAGGGAAGAGAGTTGGGAAGAGATAGGAAAACACCAATCAAACACCATGCACCACCACCACGAGGAGGAAAAAATAGAGAGAAGATTGGATCTACAGGAGGCCACGCGAAGTGGAGCACCAGAGGAGGCTGAAACCCCCTGAGCTGATCAACTCAGAGGTGCCCAGGCCCATTAGCCTGGGGCTTTCCTGCCCCTGTTCGTCGCCATGTTCGGTCCAGTTGATCTATAGGGCGTCCTTCACCCCAAACTGTGTCAACATGTGTAAGATCATGGGGTAAAGTCTCTGTTTGTCCTCGGGGTTGTATGGAGATCTTGATTTCTAATCGCTAAACCTCTTGTTTAAGATCTATTGTGTTATCATTCATATCTTGATGATGCTCTTTCATGTAATGGCTAGCCAGTGCTACTTTTTGTTGCTTAATTTCTTACCTAGAACAATCATCATGCCCTATTCTTATTGTCCAATAGTTGAGTACCCTTGTGTAGTGACGGTATGTGAGAGGGAAAGTGTTGGGCATGGTTCACATCCACTCACGATAACACTTAGATCTAGTTCTTTTATGTATGGCGATTGCATCTTCAAGTGATCCTAGATCCCTAGGACAAGAGTTTTATCTATCTTGTTCACAACCTCTACTCTCTATCCACTTGATCTAGATTACTTAGTTCTTTTGTTAGTATAATATTATTCTATACAAAGAATCTTTGATTACTTAGATTAGTGCTTAGTTAAGCGTGCAAATCCCTTGTTCCGTGGATTGATAAACCTTGGGGGAATCTCTAAGGGAAAAGCTACAACTGGTCCGTGCGCTTGCGGTTCATAAATTGGCGTGCTAACTACCGTCAATTTGTGTTTAAGTAAAACTGAATTTAGCAGCTCCTAAACTTATGATTTTAGCCAACAATCAATGACTTAGGCATTTTCAGGATGTGGTTAAAACAACAGTTTGCTCAAGGTTTGACCAGGATTTTGAGCATTTAAACTTTGTTTTCACCTATCCAGGTGAAACTAGATAGGAGAGGCTACAAGTTTTGTATTGCTCGAAAGTTTAGTGTTTGATAAAAACGGTTCTTAATTGTCAGCCAAAGGTGACTAAATTGGAGTAAACCAACATAGAGTTGTCAACCAGAGAGGTCCCAAAAAGTAAAATTCAAATTTAATTTAGCATTCAAACATAACCCTGGTTCAAAATTGATTTGTTTAGCATCTCTAACTACATTTGAGCATAATTTCCTAATCTTCGTATTTATACTTTTTAAGTTATTTTTAGTTATAAAAAATAACATAAACACCTTAACAATCACATTTTATAAGATAAAACATGGCCACATGTGCTCACAAATTAACAAAAATTATTAGATACATTTAATTATTTAATTTAAATGTTAATGACCCTAATTAAAACTAGGGTTGTTACACTTACCTTGCCGTGCACTGGATCCCGTCGCTAGATCCCCTCCTTGCGTTGCTCCCCACCGAGCAGGGCGCCGCCGTGCCTCACCTCGCCCCGTCGTTGAGCCGCCACACCTATTTACCTTTGGCCACCGTGCCCCTCCGCATTTGTTGTGGCATGGTGCTCCCTCACCCCAATAGCCGCCACTATGTCTTGCCCTGTCACCGCACCTCACCATAGGCACGAGGTGAGAGGCGAGCGGAGGCGGGAGGAAGGGTACGACGGGTGTTGGCAGTCCTTAAGTACCACATTTGACCGTCAAATCATGAATAAAGGCTATCAAGATCAATCACCAAACCCAGTGGTAGGGGTTTATTACTAATCATTTCCACAAGATTTGGTGAATATTTGTATGCATGTGACCTATCCTTAGAAAAGAGGAGAAAACATACCCAAGAGGCAAAGAAATGCAACTCCAGCCAATCAGGGAATAGCACACGGATCGATGGGCCCACATATAGGGGTAAACCACCTTAAATTTGCGCGAGACACCTTAAACTAACTTGAAGGCCCACCAGGCAGCATCCCAGATGAAAGGCGGCACGAGAGGCACTGCCTAGGGTTCAGCCAAACTAGTGGTGGCCCCCTTCGTGCCCAGCTTGCTCATGGCGGCTCTTGGTGACTTCCTAAAGGCAGTTGTGACCATTTTGTTAGGGGTTACCGCCTCAGGCCTCGGATCCTGCTAGGTGGCAAAAGGAGAGGACTTGGAGGAGAATATTCCCTTAGGATGCTAGGAGCATGTCCACTGTCCCAAGGCACCTCCATACTATAAATAGGACCCCCTACCCTCACTCTCAACACACCACACAAGAGAGAATTAGTGGTCCATTGCAAAGGCAAAGCCCTGCCTAGCTAGTGCTTAGAATAGTGAGAGAGTGAGGGGTGTTCAGGGGGAGTGCCGAGGTGTTGGCACTCTCCTCTCAGCTTATACCTCTACGAATGCTGGATTCCTTCAGTAAAGTAAGTATTTGTAATTCCTTCTTATGGTGTTATACTTGGTTCTTATCGTCATGAGTAGTCTGATGCCCTTTCTATCATAGTATAGGCTTATATGATGTCATGTATATCTTTAGACCTTGCTACAGTATATACTAGTAGTATTTATATCTAAGTGAGATCAGTTCTCTTTGCTTGCGAGTTCATCGCTCTATATTTATATAGAGTGCTGTAGTTTGCTAGGGACGTCAGATGTAGTTAGACTACAGTAGTAATCAATAGCATAGATGTGGTGTCTAGGCTAGGGTTATCCTTTGTTTGCCTTATATCCCACGGGTTGCTAGAGGTAGGCCATAGGTGATGACAACCCTATTGATCCTTTATAATCCTGCACGTTTGAATATAGAGTAGAGCCGCTAGTCGGAGTTGCCTGGCAGACCAGGGGTAAGCTGGTGCCCGAAACAAGTATCCATAATCGAGAGATCGATCTTTAGCTTACCTCAAGTGCTACCTTTAGGAATCCTCTCTACCCTCGCCACTTATCTTGGTGTGTCCTTGGACTGACTAGAATAGAAGTTAGTGCACACACGTTCCCTTGGATTCGATACTCTTGGAATACTCTGAGGTGAAAGCTACAGCATTATCCGTGCACTTGTGAATTTATTCACATTCGTTAAATATACCAACAAGCTTTCTAGCGCCGTTGCTGGGGAATAGTTGTTGTATCTTTCTTCTTACCTAGTCGTCCTCGTATCTTTTTAGTTTTCTTTCCTTCTACCTTTACCCCCGCTACCCATGGAGAAGCCTTCCTTTCAAAGCCTCTCTACCCTAAACGGTGAGTTCTATGAGCCACCACCATCTTCTTCACCTGGTTACAAAGTCCGCCCCAGCTTTATAGCCATGGTTCAGAATTGATCCTTCTCTGGATCAATTAATGAAGATCCCCATGATCACTTGCTAGAGTTCGAGGAACTATGTTCGTGCCTAGTTATCCCAGGCATGACACAGGAAACTTTGAGGTGGAAGTTGTTTCCTTTTTCTCTCATGGAGAGGGTGTAGCAATGGTACACTTGCACCATAGGGAGTGTGATCGGTGATTAGGATGAACTTCGAGATGACTTTTGTTACTCATTCTCCCTTTTAGAACACATAGCCTCCCTTTCGAGTAACATCCTCAACTTTGAGCAATTAGAGAAGGAGTCCATAGTTGCAGCATGGGCTAGGTTCTTTCCTGATGATGTATCATTGTACATCTTCTGCTTGGGTTTAGACATAAAATCTTCCCTAGATCTCGACATCGCCGCCGGAGTTGCGTTTGCACACAAAACTATGGTAGAAGGAAGGGAAAGCCTAGTCGAGCCATGAGAGTCCCTCAACAACTAAATCCGAGCCTTTACCTTCCACACCCCAAGATTCGTCTGTTTTGAGCCATATCCCGAACCATGAACATCGAAGGAAGAAGAAATTCAACCTTTGGAGTTCTCTTCCCCATTCAAGGATGATCCTTCTAAAAACATTAGAAACACCTCAAATCATCTTAAGCGCGAGAAGCCTATATCACCATTATGTCCTTACAAAGCTCTCGATGAAGTTTCCTTCCATGTAACCCTGATGGATTGGTCAAAGGAGGTAAAACACTCTCCTGAAGCAATTCAAATTAGCTCACCTTCCATGAAAATCCCATGTTCTATGAGGGGAACTACCGTAGAAGCCCTTCATGACCCCACTGCCGAGGCTTGTATCAAATTCGAATACCTCATGGACACTGTTGTGGGTAACAAGCCTCTATTCCTATCAAATTTGAATACCTCATTGACAAACTCTTCAAAAGTCCTTCGGGACTCTTCTTTGAATGTTGGGGGATCGCGAGGGTCATGCCAATCATCATCGACAAAATCGAGGTGCACATAGATTTCCATATCTATCCTATCATCGATTTTGATCTTCTCCTACGCTAGCTGTTAGAAAAACATCTCAAGGAAGGTGCATCCCATGGGAGCCTAGATGAAAAGCTTAGAGAAACAACTTCTGCCACCACTACCTCTTGCTTAGAAAATCCTATGGCGAAGCCTCATCCCAAGCAAAACCTGCTCGAGCAGGTGATGTATGTATCTCTGTTTGTATCATCCAAGCCAGCTTTAGTTGAGGGCTCAAAACCTTCTGCCCCCAAAGAGTACGACTCGGAAGAGACCCTTCACCTTTGTGAAGACAAACAATCATCATCACCCTCAATCGAGTTTGAGCCTCTTTCCGCTGGCCCGTATTATGTTGTTTTCGACCATGATCGAGAATCAACATTGATCTTCCACGAAGAATATCTTGAGATGGAGAACACATGGGCCATGGAATTTCATGAGGCACTAACTCTGGAGTCCGAAGGAAAGGGTACCACAAATGAACATGGGAGCTTCATTCTTGAAACACCACAAGAACCATGCTCGTTTAATGCCACGCTTTGCACCATGAATGCATTTGAGGGCTACAACCACCTTAAGGTCCTCTTTTGCAAAATGTTTAGAAGGTTGGTTGTAGATGCATATGTTTATTATAAGCATTGCAAATTTCGTGGATGCACTGTGGCACTAACCTTGCATCTAAAACTTCAATGACACATCAACATGTGGTGGTGAGAAGGGAATGACATCGACAATGATAGCTGCAAGAGGAAGTTCCCATGGTCGAGCCTCTAACCATAAACAAAGCACTGCTAAGAGAAAGCCCAGATTATCATTTATTTCCCTTCAATACAGCAAGAGCATGTTTTTAGGATGAGCTCTCCTTCAGGTACCTTTGGTTGCTAACCATTTCAGGTGGAGATTAAAAAGAACGATGGATAGTGATTCCTAAGAAGATGGGAGCTACATCAACTACAACACCTTGGTAAGTTTTGATGAGGGAACAATTTCAAAAGAAGCTTCAACACCACACACTTGAGTTGTGTTGCCTAGCAATCTAAACTCCAAGTGTGGGGGAGGTATGTGAGTATCTTGAGTAAGTTCCTCTTGTTCCAAATCTTATCTTGGTTTAGAGATGGTGCTAGTTCCTCCATCTTGCTCTATTGAAATAAAAAAATAATAAAAAATATGCATAATCTGAAAATCCCCAAAAATATTTGAGTTCCAATAAATTTAGGCTCCTTGGTTCTCGAACCAGCAGAGTCCCCCTTTTATTTCCGCCTTTTTATTTGAATAAAGTACCAGGTACAAGCACAAGTGTGGGGAAGATCTCTCAACCTCATCGACATACACACACACTCGAGATCTCCCACAAAGGTGTCGCACAACATCGACTGCGCCAACATGACAAGGGACAAGGTGAGGGCACCAGAAGGAGTCGGCCGCCCTCGTGGTTTGGCCGAGCCACCACTGGTCTGCCTTGATCCCCATCTTCTTCAAGAGTGATGGTATGTGCACCGTACCGTTTCTACTCCTTGGTTCATGAGTTTAAATGAATCTCATCTTTGATCATTAAAAAATTAAACTTAGAATTCAAAAGAATCTTGGCTGAAAATGTGGGGACCTCCTTTTGGAGATCCCACGATTACCTATATCAGTCCCTGGATCACTAGCTAATATGGTTCTCATTACAATTTACTATCAAAACAATAAAAGACACATAGAAAACATGGAAAATATTTTTCACCTTTACGTAGCGGACAGCGTAGCAGCTACCCACTCCATAGGGGGAATGAACTTATAGCACCATAAGTCTAACATCTACAATGAAAGCAAGGCTGAGTACACTTATGGTTGGTATTCAGCAAGTCTCAACATTTACTAAGTAATTATATGCATTTTGGGAAGTGGACAAGGAGCATGGTTTGAAGGTATAATCCTATGTCTAAAGCATCTGTCACATGCAAGGTGAATTAAAAGGTGAGAATGGAAAAGATTCATATGTTATTTTTTATTTTAAAAGTTCTGGTCTTGGAGGGGGAAAAACTACCTCCCCGACTAGTCCCCAAGTTTTATTCTGGATTCCAGTCCATCGACCTTCCTCCAGTATTTCCAAAGCACTAATCCCTTTCCCAAAGATTAATCATGGGGGCTTGGACTTAGTGAGCTCATAACCGTGAGCCTTGGCTATCTGGATAGGTTATACTTTGCACAGAGGTGTATACTTTCCCATACATCTGATCAGCCCATACCCTCGCGAAAAGGCGGTACTGACCTACGAGATCCATACCGGCCCGTGCCTATCTCTAGGTAGCATTCCCTAGGTCCATCCGTAGATGCACTGGGGTCTAAACAGGGGCCACTAATCATCTGCTTTGTGGATTATAACCCGGGAAGAGTACGCACAAAATAAAACATGCCAACTTAGTGGGCATCAGGGTCTCTGACGCTCAATAGTGGCACGTGCCGACTAGACCTGGGACCATGCGAAGGTCCTACTCCAGCATATCCGTTGCCCACCTTGGCCCCTTGGGATGGACTACTAGGTTTAACTAGCGGGGTTTGAACCAAGGCTTCACATAAATAGGCATTCCCGAAGGCTGTACCTTTTTAGCATGTATGGTTGTACGTGTCGGTGTTTAAACCCAACAACCTACTGAGGGGGGTGCCTGAGGTAGTGTTTTGGTTAGTGGGGCTCACCGAGATTAGGAACTCGAAGGTAAATGCAGACACACGATTTAGATAGGTTCAGGCCGCTGAATAGCGTAATACCCTACGTCCTGTGTGTTGGTTGGATTGAATTACTTTGGAGGGGGTCCCTGCCTCACCTTATATTGCTGGGGGCAGGGTTACAGGTCGGTTGGTTACAAGAATACTAGTCGGATTTGATTAGAGGAGTTCTACTCTTATTACTATGAGTAATTTTTCTAATCCTCGAGTAACTCCTATATTTCCATGTAGACTACGCCGTGTTGCACCATAGTCTCCATGTCAGATACGTCTCAGTGTCCAGTCCCATATTTAGGACTGTCCAAACCTTCTGGTGGGCCCATAGATGTATCTATGACAAGCCCCCAAGTAGTTTTTAGTCAAATGCAGCAAATTCTAGTACTTTTGTAGGCCTCATCGACTAGTTCTTGGTGCTCTTTGAGTACTTCATCTAGTTGAATTTTCACAGGTACCCAAAGACTGCCATGCGGCTAGAATGTACTCAAGCCTCATTTAATGTAGTCTCGTATCTTTCAATCTTGAATTTTATATGGAAGTGTAGCGAAAGTCAGACTCCATATGGAGTAGCCCCCGAGCCTTAGGTTGAATCGAAGAATCAGGCTAAGGGTCAATTTGAAATTTGCATCACTTTCCCCTTAAAAACCCAAAGAAAAAACTTTTTGCCGATGGGCACGTGGCACTCAGCCCCCGAGCCTTTTACTGACTAATTTGGTGGGTATAAGGGTCAACCTCTAGTCAATGTGACCATCTCTGAAAGAAAATCTTATTTCTTCCAAAAATAAAGGTAATTGCTAATTCAGGTGTCGCGAAATTTGTGGATCTGTTAAACATGAAATTACTTTATTCGTTCTGTTGTTACTGTGCCACTATGATAAATAATGGAGGTAGTTATCCCTTCCGTTTCACCTTTGTGAGTTGCCCTAGCGCTGCTGCTGCCCAATCTCTAAGCACTAGTGCCACCGGTTTGACCTTGGTTGTTCCTGACTTCATTTCTGGAATCTCAAGTTCTGACGGGGACAGCTTCAAGGATACAGCGAAGACTTGCATCATCGAGTTTGGTACTTGGGTAGTTGCTGCTAGCTCCATGGCTTCTGTGTCACAGTCGTACGACCTCTTCAAATCTTCGCGCAGGGAAAGTACTCCCTTAGGTCTCGACATCTTGAGTACTAAGTACACGTAGTGCGGGATGGCCATGAATTTGGCCAATGCTGGTCTTCCAAGGATGGCGTACTACGACGTTTCGAAGTCTACTATATCAAACCGGATGTATTCTATCTGGTAGTGTTCTTTAGTCCCAAAGGTAACTAGCAAAACCACCTATTCGAGGGGTATAGCCGCGTTGCCTGGGACGGTCCCATAGAATGGAGAGTTCTTCGGGGTGAGCATATTGGTGATGTAGAGGCCCATCTTCTTTAATATCTTGGCAAACAGGACGTTGAGACCGCTACCACCACCGATGAGTACTTTTGTAAGTCTGGAGCTAGTGACAACTGGGTCCAGGACGAGAGGGTACCGTCCTAGGTCTGAGAAACTAGTCTATTAGTTCTTCCTGGAGAAGTTAATTGGCACCTCAGACCATTTGAGGAATGTTGGCGTCGCAAGATCAATGGACATTATCTCTCGAAGAGTGAGCTTCTAGGACCGCTTAGTAGCAGTACCCGGGGTTCCGCTGAAGATGACATTGATAGTGTTGGATGGGTTCAGGAACTTGCCATTGTCACCATCATCTTTGTCTTCCTTGGCCTTGCCTTTGTCTTTGGCGTCAGATGGCTCTGGCAGGTCCTTCATGACTTTTCGTAGACTGAAACAATTTATCACATAGTGCTTGTGGTATGGGTGCCATGGGCATTGTTTCTTCAAGAGCGCATTGATCTAGGGCCTATCTCGATTCCTGCCACCACCTTTCTTGGACGATTGCGAAATTGCCACGATAATATTATTTGGCTTTCGCTTGCGGTTGTTACCTCCCTAGTAGTTATTTCAGTTGTCATTGTTGGAGCGATCATTGCTGTACTTGTCGTTGCATTGGCCATTGTTATGATTGTTGTTGTTCTGGCCTTTGTTGCGATTGGACTTGAATCTTTCGATCTCCCTATCCTCTTCATCTGCCCACACCAATACCATGATCTTGAGAGATTTGACATCAACGAGGCATCTTCTGCTGAAGTCCTAGAACATCCGGCAGTCATGGAGGCCATCTGGAAGTAGTCTATAATGTCGCGCTCCATGATGTCCATGATTGTGGCCTTCTTGTCGAAGAAGTGATGTAAGTAGCTCTGTAGGGTCTCGCCTTCTTGTTGTTTAACTTGAGACAAGTCGATCCTATTGCTAGGATGTTGCATTGCCCCTGCGTAGTTGTTGGTGAACGCTACCTTAAGGTCCTTCCATGAGTTGATGGAGTTCTTATCCAATGATTCGAGCCATGTGAGTGACGCTGCCTCCCTGCAGATAGGGAAGTAGATGACTTTAGTGTCGTCGTTTCCCCCAGCTGCTTGTATTGACAGTGAGTAGCATCGTAGCCATTGGACTGGGTCCTGCTTGGCATCGTACTTGGTGATACACGGAGGTTTGAACTTTTTAGGTAGAATTGTCCTCCTCACACATCTTGAGAAGGTGGGGAACCCATCAGAATCATCTCCTGGGTGTTTGACTTCTTGCTCGCACTTGAGGTGCGGTCCGTCGATGATGGTACAGGCATCGTGGCTGGCATTGATCTTGTTGCGGAGGTCTACTACTAAGAGTTTAGGCTCTGGGTTAGCCCCACGGAGGCCACAGCCTCCCGAGGGTCCTACCCGACTACCTTCAGCTCCAGCTTGGATCCGTTTGGCACCTCTGAGTTGGCTTGGTCTGGATGGAGGGCCTCAATGGCTGCTGCCATGTTGACTACGCTGGGATGGGGAGCGTTGGACTGACTATATCGGATTCTGCTGATCGAGTTGTTCATATACGAGTTCCGCTAGTTGAGCCAACTATCTAGTGTACTTGTTCTGAGGCATCGCGCGGTTGATGAGATTAATAGACACGATGGTAGCTAGGGGAGTACGATGATGACGCGTTTGATTTGCTTCAAAGGCATTATCCAGGTTCTGGATTGGTAGGTCCACTGCAATATGGCGGTGGCACTCTGCTCTTGCGGCGTTTCTTGCTCGTCGTCGAGTTCTTTGAGCTTCAGTTTCTTCTCCAATAATGTTGGTGGTAAGTTCATCCTGCGAGACATCATTCGGCTGATGCTCATGTCGCGTGTTTCTATCCCATTGTTCTTCTTCTTCATTATCTTGTCTAGTAATTATGGCGAAGAGTTCTCGTTCTAGGGAGTAGCTTCCCAAGCTTGAAGTGATGAACTCTGTGGTGCCACCTTCTTCATAGATAGGCGACAGAGGAGCTCCCCTCTTGTACAGGAGAGTGTCAAGGTAGGCGATGAGGCGCGAATTGTCGTTTTTGGCAAGAGCGAGTAGCTTCATGTTGGGCCAATAGACGAATCTGTCTTGGGGAGTTGATGTGATCACCAGGCCTTGCTAGAGTCTACTCATCTGGTTCTGAGTAGTAGTCGAGGTCCTTAATCATATCCATATCAGATTGTGATCTGGATAGGGTAGCCTGATAACTAGTGATTGTGTTACGGAGTCCAAACAGGAATTGACTTGGGTGGTAGTCCGACTCGCATGATGGCTTATGTGCCGGCTCGCAAAAGTCAATGCGACTAGCAGAAGAAGTTGAATTAAACTTGGACTCATCCCTTCAGCCTCTGACTAGGTTAGAAATTGAAAATTCACTAAAATTCTTGTTGAGATCCTCTAGAGCTTGGTTCTAGAGCTTCATGGTTTGCTACTTCTTCTCTAGGGTTGACGCAATGTGGCGATGGAAATTTCCATCACCGTATGCGATGCAAACCAAAAAGCCAAAGAAAAACTTCATGCCTGCTTTGAACGCGACAATTGGCTTGATGATAACTTGTGCCATCGAGTTCACTAGTGGATTCTCAGTGAGGTCCCTACCTGGTGCACCAGCTATCAGTGTTTAAGCCCAACAACCTATCGAGGGGGGTGCTCGAGGAAGTATCTGGTTAGTGGGGCTTACCGAGGCCAGGAACTCAAAGGTAAACGCAGACACACAATTTAGACAAGTTCAAGCCGCTGAAGAGCATAATACCCTATGTCCTGTGTGTTGGTTGGATTGAATTGCCTTGGAGGGGGTCCCTGCCTCACCTTATATCGCCGAGGGCAGGGTTACAGGTTGGTTGGTTACAAGAATACTAGTCGGATTCGACTAGAGAATTTCTACTCTTATTACTACGAGTACTTTTTCTAATCCTCGAGTAATTCCTATATTTCCATGTAGACTACACCGTCCTGCGCCATAGTCTCCATGTCAGATGTGTCTTGGTGTCCAGTCCCATATTTAGAACTGTCCAAATCTTTTGGTGGGCCCATAGATGTATATACAACAGTACATATCACAAGAAAGACTCACCCAATGAACTAGTCCTTATGTGACCAGAGTAAGCTTTGGGATGGAGTACCCTCCACTAAGGCCATCCCCTTACTCCCAAGTCCAAAACACACCCTAGGGATTGTCATTAGTATTACTTCCCCAAAGAGAAAACCCTTCCTAAGATTTTTATAAAAAAAATGATATTTTGTGAAAAGGAGTTGGATTCTCTCCATAGAGAATCCAATAGGTGTTATCCCCATATACGGGGTGTAACTCGACTTGCCTAGCATATCTAATATAGGGTGGTTTAGGGAGTATGTAGTTCGCCTAGGGTTAATATGGCATGTGGCATTTCAATAGTAAAAAGGGTTAATCTAGCAAGCACGTATTTTTGAAGAAATATTCTAAAAATAATGCAATCCGTATTAGGTTGGCAATATTATTATCTCTCACACTCAGTAGGATAACACATGAACTAGGAGTTCGGACTTGCCTTCAGTGGGAGTCCAAGGTCCTTAATGTCTCCTAGGTTGACCAGGGTCCTCGGCTTCATGCCTTCTGGATCCTCGGATTTAGGGCAAAGCTTGGTCGTCTATCAGCTACAGGAGTACATCAAATAATAATCAATAAAACAATACATCAATCAAATACTTAAGGAATTGGAACAGGAAAGGACAAGGGACATTTTGGGAATTGCCTGGTATTTAGAGGTGAATATCCGGATAATGGATGAATAACTCCTTAATTATTTAGCATTAGGTTTCTAAATAATTAATGGCTTGGATGGTTGGATTTTGAGTAATATCCTATGAAATTATTAATTTCCTAGGGATGTTGACGGTTTCGGCTGGTAGCGTATCAGCTAGATTTAGTCGATGGTGGCGTTTGGATCGAGCAGCATAACGGCCGGATGGGGTTAAGGATTATGGTTTTGGTTGTGTTTGCGCTAAAAGTCGACCGATGACCTTCAGCGTCGGACACACGACCCGGTAGAATCTGCTTCGCTCCTGTTCGGGTGATCGCCCTAGTGCGGTTCACGCGGCGTGCCAGTCAATCTGACCTAGTGATTGATAAGGAAAGAAACGTATTAAATTCCAGGGATCTTGATCGGCTAAAATTCCGATCTGTCTTGAAAAGCGTATCAGCGAATCGGCCGATTTGCTATGAAGATGACTGGCTATAAAATAGCCAACAATCACACAGCGATTTTAAGGAATCTACCGGAGCAGACTAGACAATGCTACGAAGCAACACTTGAAATAGATCTAATCGGCTGTATAATGATAAATAAAAATAATAATGATAAAGCCGACAGTTCAAATCTCAAGCTGGATAACCGGTGATAAAACTAGAACAATAGATAGAACCTATAATTCTAGTAAATTTCGATAAGTTGTGAATAAATCTAAACGAAATGACAATGATGCACCCGAAGTTAATGTTGGGATAGGAGGTAGGCTATGCTAGCGCAAATCAAAACTTTTCTACCGCGTAAACCAGGAAAACTGCCGTATAAGGATCACGGGATTACCACTCGACGCACTGGTGCGGAAGATGTAGAATCACGTCGGGGCAGCGAAGTTGATCAGCGTAGTCGAACGTAGTCGATCATGTCGATGTCGAGCATCTCCTCAGTAGCTCATCCATGTGTAGCAAGATCGTCTTCGTGCCGCGGCTCGTCTTGGCTCGTCGGCGGCTCGTCGTGGCTCGTCGGTGGCTCGTCGTGGCTGATCGGAGGCTCGTCCAAGTGGTGCAAGCGCAACACCTCCAAGGTATCCACACGTGCAGGGAGGAAGCGTCGCAAGCTAGACTGCTAGGTTCGCGAGTTGCAACAGGTGAGGGCGTGGGAGGTGCGGCAGATG
Source organism: Setaria italica (assembly GCF_000263155.2). NCBI lineage: Eukaryota > Viridiplantae > Streptophyta > Magnoliopsida > Poales > Poaceae > Setaria > Setaria italica. The sequence goes on along the minus strand of NC_028450.1, from coordinate 18,768,463 downwards.
TGTTTTGCCAAAAAGGTGTAAACCCTAGGGCGCCCCCACCCCTCTATTTATAGAGGTTCCTAACGGGCCTCTGGGTCCAAGGCCCATTAGTACTTCGAAACCTAATCCAACTTGGATCACATCCGAATTGGGCTTCCAGCCCCTTAAGTGTGTGACCCTATGGGTACGGATATGTATAGACATGGCCCGAGTACTACTACTCGGCCCAATAGTCGGTAGCGACCTCTAGAAAGACGTGCCAACTCTTATACGCACACGAAGATCATATCAGACGAACCATCACAACATTATATACATGCTATTCCCTTTGCCTGACGATATTTGGTCTACCTTCAAGCCGACCGCTCTTTCTCGATCCTATGATTCGGAATCACTTTGTAGGTTAACTCTTAACCGTACGTAGCATGGCCATGCATTTTCAGATCCAATCACTCGAGGGGCCTAGAGATATCACTCTCAATCAGAGAGGGGCAAATCCCATCTTGATTTACCATGTCTCATAGCATGCTTCTTGACAAACCTGAAAGCTACCTTTATAACTACCTTATTACGGCGTAGTGTTTGATAGCCCCTAAGTAAGTCGATCCACATCTTGAGTTCATGCGACAATCTCAGGTCTAAGGACAAAGCGTACATGTTGTGTAAGGAGAGAACTACTTCTCATGTTGGGTCAGTCCTAGCACATGTCTCCACATGTGCCATATTATTAGTTTAACATCTCCATGTCCATGACTCGTGAAACATAATCATCAACTAATACATGTGCTAGTCTAATATTCATGTGTGTACTCACATGAACTCCGACTAGGGACAACTTTAGAATAACCATACAAGTAAAGAGTTTCACATACAATTCACATAATTGCAAATCAATTCAAGTAGCCTTTAATGGATATTCAAGGAACACAATATAACTTATGGATACAAATGGAATGTCATCATCTCTATGATTGCCCCTAGGGCATACCTCCAACAGTCTCCCACTTGCACTAGAGTCAATCTAGAAGGTACCTAATACTCATAGCTCTTACATGCGCATCATGCTTAGCCTGCGGGAGTGGTTTTGTCAACGGATCAGAAATGTTCAGATCCATGTGTATTTCGCATATCTTGATCTCACCCCGGTTAACGAAGTCTCAAATGAGATGAAATCGCCGCATTACGTGTTTGTTCTTCTGGTGGTTCCTTGGCTCCTTTGCTTGCGCAAATGCCCCATTGTTATCACAGTAGAGATTCAATGGGCTGGACGCATTCGGAAACACCAAGCTCAATGAGGAAATTCCTTATCCAAACACCCTCCTTCGCGTCTTTCGAAGCCGCGATGTACTCGGCTTCTGTCATAGAATCGGCCACCGTCTCCTGCTTGGAACTCTTCCAACTAACAGCACCACCATTTAGCGCAAACACAAATCCTGATTGTGACTTTGAATCATCTCTGTCGGTTTGGAAACTAGCATCGGTGTAACCTGTTACAACAAGCTCCTCCTCACCTCCATAGATGAGGAACATATCTTTAGTCCTTCTCAAGTACTAAAGAATATTTTTCACCGCTGTCTAGTGACTCTCACCTAGATCAGACTGGTGTCTGCTTGTCATACTTAACGCATATGAAACATCTAGGTGAGTACTTATCATTGCATACATGTTAGATCCAATAGCCGAGGCATATGGCACTCTACTCATGCGATCCCGCTCATCAGCAGTCGAAGGACACTGAGTCTTGCTGAGATGTATGCCATGTGACATAGGCAAGAACCCTTTCTTTGCCTCTTCCATGCTGAACCGCTTCAACACTTTGTCAATATAAGTATCTTGGCTTAATCCTATAAGTCTTCTCTATCTATCTCTATAGATCTTGATGCCCAGAATATATGCTGCTTCCCCTAAGTCCTTCATCGGAAAACTATTTTTCATTGAAGTTTTTACGGACTCAAGCATAGGAATGTTATTTCCAATCAGCAATATGTCATCCACATATAAGATTAGAAATACTACAGAGCTCCCACTAACCTTCTTGTAAACACAAGACTCTTCTTCGTTCTTGGTGAAGTCAAACCCTTTGACCACTTCATCAAAACGAATGTTCCAACTCCTAGATGCTTGCTTCAATCCATAAATGGATCTCTGAAGCTTGCATACCTTTCCAACATTTTTTGGATCGACAAAACCCTCGGGCTGTATCATATACACATCCTCAGCTAGGTTTCCATTCAGGAAAGCTGTCTTGATGTCCATCTGCCATATCTCATAATCGAAATATGCAGCTATAGCTAGAATAATCCGAATGGACTTAAGCATTACTACGGGCGAGAAGGTCTTGTCGTAGTCAACTCCTTGAACTTGTCGAAAACCTTTTGCGACAAGTCGTGCTTTATAGATGTGAACATTTCCATCCATATCCTTTTTCTTCTTATAGATCCACTTGCACTCTATGGCTTTAACACCATCAGGCGGGTCAACCAAGTTCCAAACTTGATTGTCTCCCATGGACTGTATTTCGGATTGCATGGCACTCTGCCATTTTTCGGAGTCTGGGTCCATCATTGCTTCTGCATATGTCGCAGGCTCATCATTGTCCAACAATAATATTTCCCACATTTCGCGGAGCCTTGCCGACCTTTGTGGTTGTGGCGGTGCCATGGGTATCTCAACTTGTTCTGCTACATTAGCATCACTCATTGATTCTTGCCCGATCGGCTCAACTTGAACTTCTTCAAGATGCACTATCTTTCCACTCTTTTCTCTTTTGAGAAACTCTTTCTCTAGGAAAACCCTGTTACGAGCGACAAACACTTTGCCCTCTGACCGGTTGTAGAAATAATATCCCAAAGTTTCCTTTGGATATCCCACGAAAATGCACTTATCCGACTTAGGTTTGATCTTATCCGACTGAAGTCGCTTGACGAACACTTCACATCCCCAAATCTTTAGAAAAGACAAACTGGAAACTTTTCCAGTCCACATCTCATATGGTATCTTAACTACGGATTTAGATGGTACCCTATTAAGTGTAAAAGATGTTGTTTCTAGAGCGTATTCCCAAAATGACAACGGTAGGTCCGACTGGATCATCATTGATCGAACCATGTCTAACAAAGTTCGATTACTTTGCTCAGATACACTGTTTCTCTGAGGTGTTCCAGGCGGCGTGAGTTGTGAAACAATTCCGCAACTCTTTAGATGATTTCTAAACTCGTGGCTCAAATACTCGCCTCCACGATCAGAACGTAAGGCCTTAATTTTCTTGCCACGCTGATTTTCAACTTCATTCTGAAATTCTTGAACTTTCAAAGGTTTCAGACTTGTGCCTCATCAAGTAGACATAGCCATATCTACTAAAATCATCAGTGAAAGTTATGAAGTATTGGAATCCTCCTCTAGCCGTCGTGCTCATTGGTCCGCATGCATCGCTATGTACGAGTTCCAACAAGTCTACTGCTCTCTCAGGAAAACTTGTGAAGGGCGTCTTGGTCATCTTGCCTAGCAAGCAAGCCTCACATGTCTCGTATGATTCAAAATCAAACGAAATTAGAAGTCTATCAGAATGGAGCTTCTTCATACGTTTCTCACTTATATGACCCAAACAACAATGCCACAAGTAGGTAGGACTCAAATCATTAGGCTAAGGCCTTTTAGCACTTACGTTACAGACAGGTGAACCATCAAGATTTAAAACAAACAATCCATTCACAATGGGTGCAAAAGCCATAAACATATCATTCTTAGAGATCACATAACCATTGTTTTCACTCGCAAATGAATAACCATCCTTCTTCAAGCATGAAGGAAACAAAATGTTTCGACTTAAACTAGGAACAAAATAACAATTATTCAACTCCATAATAAATCCTGACGGGAGGTGGAGTTGCATCATCCCGACGGTCAATGCAGCAACTCTTGCATTATTGCCCACGCGGAAATCAACTTCTCCTCTTTCCACGCTTCTACTTCTTATCATTCCCTGCATCGAATTACAAATATGAGCAACCGATCCGGTATCAAATATCCAAAAATTAATAATTGTATCAGCGAGAAAAATATGTTGTCTATAACATTAATAACAAGCATACCTGAGGTGGAAGTACTCTTACTTCCGCCATTCTTCAACAAAGCTAGGTACTGCTTGCAATTTCTCTTCCAGTGACCAAGTTTATGATAGTAAAAGCACTTTTTGTCTGGAGCAGGTCCAGGTCCAGCTTTAACCTTGGGCGCTGGGTTTGGCTTGGACGTTCTAGCCTTGCCCTTCTTCTTCCAAGAATTGCCCTTCTTCTTAAAGCTAGGCTTGTTCTGTATAGCCATCACATGGCTACTACTAGCACTTTTCTTAATATCAGCCTCTACTGTTTTAAGCATGCCACACAGTTCATTCTGACCCTTCTCTGTCCCATGCATATGGTAGTTCGAGATGAAGTTCCCATAGCTAGGCGGAAGAGATGAAAGAATGAAATCAGTGGCCCACTCTTGGCCCATTGGGAAGCCCAGCTTCTCCAACCGTTGAGTGTAACCAACCATCTTGATTACGTGTGGTCCTACTGCAGCGCCTTCTGCTAGCTTGCTCTCCACAAAGGCCTTAGACACATTGAACCTTTCAGTCCTGGCCTGTGTTTGGAACATGTCTCTAAGCGCCACGATCATATCGTGTGCCTCATGGTTTGTTTCAAACTGCATCTACAGCTCGGGTTCCATGCAAGCAAGCATAAGGAAGCTTACTTTCAGGTTAGCATCACATGCTTTCTTGTAAGCATTCTTAACAGCAGCAGGGGCATCATCAGCAGGTTCTTCCGGTAATGGGTTGTCTAGAACATCTTCCTTTCTCTCAGCCCTGAGAATAATTCTCAGGTTACGGATCCAATCCGAGTAGTTTGTTCCATTCAACTTGTCCTTCTCAAGGACCGAACGCAAAGCAAACGGTGTAGTGCTGCTAGGTGCCATTTAATCTACAACAAAATTAATGCAAAATATACTAAGACAAACGTATCCATGATAGAGCAAATCACATTAAACTATTTTAACAGAATCTACTCCCACTAAAGTCAATATCCCTCCATTGATACTTAGTGATTCAGGATCCACAACTAACAAGTCTACTAGGGAGCTTTAGCATCACCACTAGCAAACAAGGTAGATCGATAAGCAACTTCTTGCTAATCATATCACATATGACTCTTGTTGTTGGGTGACATCTCCATGTCTCGGTGCCCAACCTTTATGCCCCAAGGTCCTTAACCGTTAAGATAACCTTGTTAAGCAAACCAACCCCTATGCGTGTAAGTGTCCGACACAAACCCGTTTAGTCAAGGAAAACTAGTGGCACCCTAATTTCATAGACCCACCACTAACTTAAGACATGGGACGATGCAAGTTTTAGTTGGGAGGGCATACTAACTTAAACTTTGTGAGGGATCGTTCTACTTCTAACGTCACAGCATGCAGAAAGTAAAACGTAAACAGAATAGCATTCACACAGTTGTGACACAGTATAGCCCATTTTCTTATGGTGATCTCCATCTCCACAGAACTTGTTCACCATGGTGATCTCCATCTCCATGTTCCATGTGCGTCATCCTCCTGGTGATGAGTCCTCCAAGAACTAGAACATGCTATTATGCCTAATAGCTAGTAAAGAAGCTAGTAATGAAGATTACATAGTTGCTTGGATCATCACAGATTGGTATGCAGACCATTAAATATGTTAAAGTGACAACACATATGGCTCCAGCCGTGTTGCCGTACGCGCGACACGTAGGTCATGAATGAGTTACACACATGGATCACATACACAAAGGGCCATACTGATCACAAGATACATACATCCTGCAAAACAGAGTTAGGCGTTCTAACGTTCCAAACTTTGGAGCCCCGAAACTCCATCTTCCAAACCGAATTTGGGAAATCTAATTTTGCCTAAAATAGCAAAGCAATTGAATTTCATGTGTAACTTTTTCTGTAGATCAATTTTCATATAAAATTTGCCCCGATCTGAGATCGTACCGAAAAGTTACGGCTGATTTACCGAAGCACACGTACACAGCAAAATCTCGACCCGGTAGTAGATCCAATCTACTATTGCACATCTCATGTGCTTGGCATATGAACCTAGATCTTGATTCGACCAATCACATTAATCTTCGCTCGCTGCAACTGGCATTACGTGTATCACTTAACTCCGATGGTGGAAACCCGACCAGTAGGAGTATGTCGTTACACAACCATTGCAGCAAAACACGAAACCAGGACATAGATCAAACTGAAAACTCACACATCTCCATATGCACACATCCTGAATCCAAAACTAAATAGCTACGGCTCTGATATCACTGTTGGGATACGAGGTAGGCTACGCTAGCGCAAATCAAAATTTTTCTACCGCGTAAACCAGGAAAACTATCGTATAAGAATCACGGGATTACCACTCGACGCACTGGTGCGGAAGATGTAGAATCACGTCGGGGTAGCGAAGTCGATCAGCGTAGTCGAACATAGTCGATCACGTCAATGTCGAGCAGCTCCTCAGTAGCTCGTCCATGTGCAGCAAGATCGTCTTCGTGCCGCGGCTCATCGTCGTCTCGTCGTGGCTCGTCGGCGGCTCGTTCAAGTGGTGCAAGCGCAACACCTCCAAGGTATCCACACGTGCAGGGAGGAAGCGTCGCAAGCCGGATTGCTAGGTTCGCGAGTTGCAACAGGCGAGGGCGTGGGAGGCGCGGCAGATGTGTTTCACCAAAAAGGTGTAAACCCTAGGGCACCCCACCCCTCTATTTATAGAGGTTCCTAATCCAACTCAGATCACATCCGAATTGGGCTTCCAGCCTCTTAAGTGTGTGACCCTATGGGTTCGGATACGTATAGACATGGCCCGAGTACTCCTACTCGGCCCAATAGTCGGTTGCGACCTCTAGAAAGACGTGCCAACTCTTATACGCACACGAAGATCATATCAGACGAACCATCACAACATTATATACATGCTATTCCCTTTGCCTCACGATATTTGGTCTAGCTTCAAGCCGACCGCTCTTTCTCAATCCTATGATTCGGAATCACTTTGTAGGTTAACTCTTAACCGTACGTAGCATGGCCATGCATTTTCGGATCCGATCACTCGAGGGGCCCAGAGATATCACTCTCAACTAGAGAGGGGCAAATCCTATCTTGATTGACCATGTCTCATAACATACTTCTTGACAAACCCGAAAGCTACCTTGATAACTACCCTGTTACGGCGTAGCGTTTGATAGCTCCTAAGTAAGTCGATCCACATCTTGAGTACATGCGACAATCTCAGGTCTAAGGACAAAGCGTACATGTTGTGTAAAGAGAGAACTACTTCTCATGTTGGGTTAGTCCTAGCACATGTCTCCACATGTGCCCACATTATTAGTTTAACATCTCCATGTCCATGACTCGTGAAACATAGTCATCAACTAATACATGTGCTAGTCTAATATTCATGTGTGTCCTCACATGAACTCCGACTAGGGACAACTTTAGAATAACCATACAAGTAAGGAGTTTCATATACAATTCACATAATTGCAAATCAATTCAAGTAGCCTTTAATGGATATTCAAGGAACAGAATATAACTCATGGATACAAATGGAATATCATCATCTCTATGATTACCTCTAGGGCATACCTCCAATAGTTAAAGCCTAGATATTACTCGATAAATGAAACTTACAGAATCGGCTAGAGATCGTGTCGATGCAGCCCTGCCAACCCGTACGAACTCGTGAAAGAAAAAGATGTATTGGCGAAGTTGCCGACTTGAAAGTAAAGTACGATGAAAAAGTAGATTATTTGTATTGATTGATGTGTTCTTTACAAATCTCTAAAGATGGTTATTTATAGCCTGTTACAATTAATTTCCTAACCGACTAGGATCTATCTCTAATTTAAAACAAAAATGAATATTTACAAACACAACTCGTATCAGAGTTGGTTATCATACTCCCACGGGCCAATCTTTCTCTATCTTCTTTTTCTGGCTCACCTTAATCCCATATTGGCCCAAACGCTCCAACCTTCCAATCGGTCGATCACCAATCGCCCGAAACACTGTAGCGCCAATCGTTAGATTCCCAACTGTAGCACCAGCCAGCCGATTCCCAACCGTAACCTTTTAATCTGCCGTATCGGCCAATCCTTTCCTCTCTTGACGCCGATCCCATACGTGTCAAAATTTGGTGTCAACACATGCCCCCCAGTTTCGGAGTAAAACATGACTTTTACTTCAAAAATTCTTTTTTAACCTCTCCTCCGAAAAAACGTGGCAAAAATCTCCTTCTGTTTTGCGGTCTTCTTCCTGATGATTGCAATCTTTTCGAACTGGACGCCTGAGACAACCGCTCCCCTGAAATTCGTGTAGACGGCGCGGTAAAAATCCCGCTCGGACTGTCTTTAAATATTAGCGTTCCCTGCCACTTCTTCTCCACGAGCTCGGTAACTTCCTCTCTAGCGAATCACTTTTCATCTTCTCCCAGCGCCCCTTTGGCTTCCAACCGCATTCTCCGGAGATCCTTGTTTCGTCTGCATTCCGCTTCACCCCTTCAATGGCGGCACCATCAGCGACTCCACCAGCAACGGAGGCTCCGACGGCAGCTCCATCGACGGCGGTTCCATCAGCGACCCCATCAGCAACAATGAGCTTTATCCCAGAGGTAAACATCCAAAACCTTTCTCTTTTACCTTTTACCGCCCATGCATCTTTTAGATCTATTCTTAGTCCTTCCCTTTTTGCCTTTTTTAGGCGGTCAGACACCAAATCACTATCCGCCTTTCCGAAGCTCCTGGTCTCATCTGCTTAGGCCCTATGGGGAACCCAGACCCAACTGATCTGATTAATTTAGAAACCCATAGAATCCCTTTTAAGCAATCACCTATGGATTTGAACCATTGGTCAGGCACTTTCAGATCTTGGCCGAATGAAACTCCCGGCTGGAAAGAATGGTACCAAAGAATGGCCAACTCCAAGAGAGTTCAATGGGATGAATTAAAAATTAGCCAGTGCATCAATCTATCTTTGTCCCAGATGGAGAAAAATGAACCCTTGGTAATAGCAGCCTCCTACTTCTAGTCCGACGCGCTTAACGCATTCCTCTTCGGGCACGGACCCATGACCCCAACTCTGGCCGATGTTCTGATGCTGACCGGACTTGACATTTCCTCCCCCGATACGCCCTTTAATTATATGATCAAGTCGACCCATCGGCTGGAAACAAAAGGAATCAGCGGGTGGAAGGGGTATATCAACAAAAACATGAGGACCGGGACAATTTTAGAGAGAGAATACGCGGCCTTTTTGATGATGTGGCTAGAGAAGCATCTTTTCTGTGGCAGAGTAGTCAGTCCCTCTTCCAAGACACAAGCTTTGGCCGAAGCCCTGTCAAGAGGATCAAGCGTCCCTCTAGGGAAACACCTATTGGGATCGGCCTACCATATGATGCACCAGATCGGCGTCAAACTGTCAAAGGGAGAGCCGATTGGTAACCCTGGTGGCCCTTGCTGGTTCATCACCCTCTAGCTTAATTTGTACATGAGCAAGATCTCCCAGCAGCAGATAGAGACCAAGACATTTCCCAACATCGAGTCAGAGGAAAACCCCACAGTACGATGACGGTGCACCTCTTTCAGCGAAGCGGCATCAGCTTTACCTGGTTGCTAGTTCACCACCACCCAGACAGCCGAGTATTTTAGATGCTTTTACAACAGCTTTAGTGAAGAAACTACCAGTTGGTACCCGTACCAGAGAACAAAGCTGCTTTTTGAGCTTCCCTTCTGTTATGATTCGACGTCCAACTCTTTTGACAACGATCTCACGGATGCCTTGATCAAGCCAAGGATCTTACCAACAAACTTCTTCTCCGGGAAGGATTCCGCAACTTATGAGTTTTACAATCCATTAGTTGCAGCACAACAGTTTGGCCTCGGTCAGCTGTCGATTCAGGTTTACTTTGCCGGCCGCGCAAAATTTCGGGACGAGCTCACCAAGGGTCTTGATTACAATCGGCTGTGTAATCTAGTGCCGGACTCCAGTACCATTGATCTAAACAATTGGATAGTGGCTCCTTTTGCTGTCCAACAATTCAAGCTATGGTGGACAGAATGGAAGCAGCACTTCTTTTGTGCAACCCCTGCAACATATTGCAATGATCTGGACCCTGACAACATCAACCCAAATGCAGCAGTACATGCTCTCTTCTTAGCTGATTTCAATATCATTTCCTTTTCTGTTACAAATTTTACCGCTAATTCTTATTTTCCTTTTGCAGTCCGAAAGTCAACTTCCTCCAACGCGCAGCCAGAGTGGTAGGCCGATAGAGAATCGCTACCCATACACACCATTCCCACTCATCGGCTATCATGCCCCATCCATTGAAGATCACCACCGGCCAATCGAAACAGACGTCGAAGAAAACCTCTTCAAAGAAGACAAGTCACTGAGTAGTGCGCGCCCATTAGAACTGGCTGATCAGTCGGCGGCGGCATCGGCTGAATCTCTAGCTGCACCGACTCTGCCGATTATTGAGGAAGTCGATCCCCAGGCTGCTACAGAAGATGGAGCGACTGCTGCATCACTGCTGGTAGAAGCTGTTCAGGTAACTTCGTACACCTCACATCCTTCTAAGCATTCTGTCGATATCAACTTCTTCTTTCTGTCAGGCTGCGCAAATCACCCCAGTACAATCTCCGTAGCAATCGGCTACACTCCAGGCAGAAACCAGAATGCCAGCAATTCCTCCCACTGAGGTAGAAAGTCCTTTAACTCAATTTTTTGATACTTAACCAAAAGCTAACTGATTTTGATACAGGCTACCCTGGGCACATCGATTGTACCTTTCCAACAACCATCGGCCGGGCAACCCACAGAGGTATGGCAGTCATTATATATCATCAAACTTAATCATTTGCATTATAAAAATCTGCTTCCCGTACCTTTCCAGGAGGCTAGCCCGAGCAGGGCACCAATAATCATCGAATCTTCTTCCTCTGATGAACCAGTCGCGCTAGTTCCCGAGATGAGGGTAGCACTCCCGCCAGCGAAAGCAGAAGAAATCCACTTCAAAGAGGTAAGAAACTTGTCACCCAAATCGGCCAATTTCCCATTACCGTCGGCTAACCTGTATTATTATTATTATTTTTATTTCTTATTCTTTCGCAAGAGCAGGATACTCCCAACAACAGTCTTTTTTCCTTCGCGGTTGCACTTTCTGACGATGAAGAGGTTGCCTCGCGCCAAATCACACTGAGCTCGATCCCCGATGACGTCCGCGCCAAGCTTCAGAGCATACAAACCCTCCTCCAAGACGACATCGGCCGACTAGTGGAAGATGCCTTGCCGATTCGGTGACTCCTCAGTGAAATCAGAGGCCGAGTTCCAGAAGAGGTGGAAGAGGCTCTAGCACCCGCCGCATACATCGAATCAATGTGGATTCCAGTGTTCAGGGCCTTGCGCCACATGGCCGATCGCGCCAAACTAGCAAAAGCCCGCGAGGAGGAAGACTCCTACAAGCATCGAGCTCAAGAGGTGCATCAGTGAATCAGCTTCCTTGAAAGCTCTCGCCCAGATATCGTTGGTGCCATAGACCGCCTCAAACGTCGAAGGGCGGTGTAGCATTTGTTCCTGGAAGCTTCTCTCATAGGATTTTGTCCAGGTGAACTTCTTATCCTTCCTGAGCAGTTCTGTCGAGTTGAAGCAAGAGAGGTAGAGCCAGGCCCATGAAGCAATCAAGCTCCATCGCCATATGCTAGAAGTCCCTGGATCGGCCGCCGACGACCAGCGAATTTTAGACTCGGCCGATCAGGTTAGGCAGCGAGCGATTGCGGCTATTAATGCCCTTCTCGGGTAAATTGTAAAAATAGAATGCTCTGTAAAAACATTAATGTCCTTTGGCCGTTGACGTGTGGATTCAAACCAGAATCGTCCTTTGTGACAGCCTTTCATTTATTAACCCTTTTACTCCGATGGGACGCGTCTCACCAACCCCTCGCCCTATTCCTTCTATAAGTATGAGGCCCTATATCGTTTCCAAAGATATTCACATTGCTCGTCCTCTTTTCCTCTAGTAGTTTGATCTCCATACCCTCAGACTACTTGTCGAGATGTCTTCTTCCTCTCCTTCCTTTTTTGTTAATCAGGTACGAAATCTTCTTTTGTTCCTCCGTCTGATATTTCAATTGATCTGACGCCGGGCGGCTACCTGCTACTTTTTTCAGCCGAGGCGCCTTAGTCCTGAACTGGAATGAGTGATCGAGGTCATGCATTCTGATGAACCGCTGTCGCAGGCGGACAGAGATCTGATCAAGGCTCATCCCAAAGAACTCAAAGATCATATCCCCGCTAACGTTTAGAGGATTTTGGACCATATGGACACCAACTGCTCCAGGAGGCCGCCAACTGAAAGGAGTCAACCGCTCCCTCGCCTGGTCGCCCTCGAGAATGCCGCAGCGGGAACATCCCAACCACCTCTTGACAGGAGCCACCCCCTTCCTCGTCAAGTCGAGGTTGAAGCCGCCATGGAGGACCTGGAGGAAAAGAGCATCCGCCTCTTGATAGAATTAGGTTGGATTGAGAGGGAGATTAAGAAAAAGCATGGTCAATAAATGTGTTGGTACTTTTGTTCTAAGGGCGACTTGTACCGTGTTAACTATGTACCCTATCATTTGTACCGAATAATAAATCGGCCAGATTAGTCAAATGTTTCGTTCTTAAGGTGATGTTATCTTTGCATCGGCTATACCAACAGGAGCCAATAGGAGTTGGCCATGTCATCTTGATGCACCTTATCGTCAGTTACGCATCCACCCATATACTAGGATAGTATCTCTTCAGATATCTTCCGTTCAAGGCCCTTGTGAATTCCTCTCCTTTGATCGTTTCCAGTATATATGCGTTTCCCGGTGCGCATCGACCGATTTTATATGGCCCTTCCCAAGTGGGTGACCATTTACCGAACTTGGGATCCTTAGACCCTATCGGCAGCACCAACTTCCATACCAAATCTCCTTGGAAGAATTGTTTGACCTTGACCTTCTTATCGTACCACCTGACCACCGTTTTCTTGTTTTCTTCAATGCTGATCAAGGCCCTTAATCGCTGACCTGCCAAATCATCGAGCTCTCCCTTCATGAGGAGGGAATAGTCATCGGCCATCAACTGATCTTGAAGCGATGTGCGTCTTGACCCCGTCCTTAATTCCCAAGGCAATACTGTCTCGTGACCATATACCAATTGATAAGGAGATATTTTAGTGGCCCTGTGGCAGGCCATCCTGTAAGCCCATAAAGATTCAGTTAAACATAGGTGCCACTTCTTAGGTTGTTCTTCTATCTTCCTCTTGATCAACTTGATTATCCCCTTATTGGATGATTCAGCTTGACCGTTAGCTTGAGCATAATACAGAGAAGAATTCAACAACTTAATTCCCATATCGGCGGCGAATTCCTTGAACTCTCCTGAAGTGAACATCGTCCCTTGATCAGTTGTGATGGTTTGAGGGATACTGAACCGATAAACAATGTGGTCCCTTACGAAATCGACCATAGCGGCCGATGTCACGGCCTTCAAAGGAACTGCCTCCACCCACTTAGTAAAATAGTCAGTGGCTACTAATATAAACTTATGTCCCTTGCTTGATGGAGGATAAATCTGTCCAATAAGGTCTATTCCCCAACCTCTGAACGGCCATGGCTTGATTATCGGGATCATAGCTGAGGCTGGTGCATGCTGCATGTTGCCAAACTTATGACAGTCTTGACACCCTTTATAATATTTAAAGCAATCTTCGAGTATCGTCGGCAAAAAATACCCGTTATTTCTAATCATCCACTTCATTTTGTGAGCCGATTGGTGAGCTCCGCACACGCTGTCATGAATTTCTCCCATCAGGACCTTTGCTTCTTCCATTCCCAAGCATTTGAGTAGAACTCCATCAATCATTCGGTAAAACAAATCATCTTCGAGCAGCACATATTTCGTGGCTTGAAAACGCACTCGCTGATCGACTTTCTTGGACGGATCCTTCAAGTAATCGGCGATCTCCTTTCGCCAATTGCCGGCCGCAAGTTCCAGAGAAATTGCACCTTAAATCGGCCGATACCCGGACACATGTTGGCCAAGCCTATTGGCCTCCTCATTGTAATTTCTAGGAATATGCTCAATAACCGTGGACTTGAATTCTTTTAAAAGTTGGAGGCAATCTTCTTAGTAAATCCTTAAGACGTCATCTTTGCATTCAGATCTCCCCGTTAATTGATCTACGATGAGCATGGAATCCCCAAAAATTTCCACAGCATCAGCTTTGATCTCTCTCAACAATTGGATGCCCTTTAGGATAGCTGGATATTCCGCTTGATTATTGGTCACAGATGCTTCTATCAGCAGAGAGAAATCATAACTTGCCCCCCGAGGCGATATGAGGACGATGCCGATTCCTGACCCGACCCCACATGAAGAACCATCAAAGTATAGAGTCCATGGAACTGGTTCAACGACAACGATTTTCGGTCCGCAATGCTGGGCCACGAAATCGGCCATGACTTGACCCTTGACAGCTTTGGCCGATTCGTACCAGGTCAAACTCTGACAGAGCTAGGATCCATTTCCTAATTCGTCCTTTCAAAATTGGCGGCGATAGCATGTATTTTACTACGTCATCCTTGCACACGACTATGCACTCTGCCAATAACAGATAGTGCCTGAGTTTGGTACATGAGAAATACAGACACAGGCACATCCTCTCTACCGGGGAATATCTTGTTTCGGCGTCCAGGAGTCTTCTGCTGACAAAATATATTACTCGTTCTTTTCCTTCGAACTCCTGTACCAATGCCGATCCGATATCCCATTCATCAGCCGATAAGTATAGTCTGAAAGGCTTGTCAGCCTGTGGTGGGACTAATACAGGTCGCGAAACCAGATATTGCTTGATGTCTTCCAACGCTTTTTGTTGTTCTTCCCCCCACATGAATTCTTGATTGGGTTTCAATTTCAACAAAGGAGTGAAAGCTTGAATGCACCCGGACAAGTTGGATATGAATCTTCTGATAAAGTTGACCTTGCGGATTAGGGACTGCAGCTCAGTTTTATTCTGCGGGGCTACAACCTTGTTTATGGCAGCTATGATCTTCTGGTTGACTTCTATTCCACACTCATGGACCATGAATCCTAGGAATTGTCCGGCCAACACGCCGAATGCACACTTGTTCGGGTTCATTTTCAACCCATGCTTTGTTGTGCACTCCAACACTTCTCGTAAATTGGCTAGATGTTCCTGATGCCCTTTTGACTTGACCACGACGTCATCAATGTAGATTTCCACCAGTGCACCAATAAGCTTGTGAAAAATATAATTCATAGCCCGTTGATATGTAGCGCCGGAGTTCTTTAATCCAAACGTCATTACTACCCATTCGAATAAACCGAGGTGGCTCGGACACCTGAAAGCCGTTTTCGAAATATCTTCTTCGGCCATTAATATTTGATTGTACCCAGCATTACCGTCCATGAAACTAATGACTTTATGTCCTGCGGTGGCATCTATCAAAACATCAGCTATCGGCATTAGATACCCATCCATTAGTGTAGTCTGATTAAGGTTCCTGAAGTCAATGCACACGCACAGCTTTCCGTTTTTCTTGTATACAGGTACGATATTAGAAATCCACTCGGCATAACGGCACTGCCAAATAAATCCTGTTTCAATCAATCTTGTAATTTTGGCCTTTATATCAGGCAGAATTTTAGGGTTGCACCATCGTGCGGGCTGCTGATACGGCCGATATCCTGCTTTTATAGGCAACCGGTGTTCGACAATGGACCGGTCTAGACAAGGTATCTCATGGTATTCCCAAGCAAAACAATCTTTAAATTCTTTCAATAAATTTGTCAATTTATATTTGTACTAGGGATCCAAGCTAGCACTAATATACATCGGCCTTGGCTTGCTACCATCTCCTAAATCCACCATCTTCAATGAATCGGCCAACATAAATCCGTGTGCAAGCTTCCCATCTTCTCGGACGAACTGACTATCTAATCTGAATCTTCAAAGCCGACTGCACGGATCGGCTGTAGGCTAAAATCGGACACTTTCAGGAAATCAGTGTCCCAGGTTCTACCGGATATGCACTTGACGTACTCGCAGCTCCATTGTTGCGTGTCGGTCGCAACAACACTGTAGGCGGAATCGGCGGTGACTATCTTGATGTTGTCGCTGACCCACTGTACGAGGCATTGGTGCATCGTAGACGGGATGCAGCAATTCGCGTGTATCCAATCGCGACCGAGCAACATATTGTAGGACCCTTTGCCATTAATAATAAATAAAGTAGTGGGAAGGGTCTTACTGCCAATGGTAAGGTCGACGCAAAGCGCTCCGCGGGCGACACGTTGCCTTCGAAGTCTTTAAGCATCATGTTCATCTTGGTCAGATCTTCATCGCTTTTGCCTAGTTTCCTGAACATGGCATACGGCATAATGTTGACTGCAGTGCCTCCATCCACCAGTAGCCTGGTGACAGGTCACCTATTGACGTGTCCTTTGAGGAATAGAGCCTTGAGATGTTGTCGTTTTTCATCTTCTGGTTTCTCAAAAGTGGCTGTCATTGGCTCCAAAGCCAATTGTGCCATTTTCTCCTCCATCTTTGTCGTGTCGTCCCGATCGGCGGGAGCCATGAACTCCATCGGCAAGATGAACACCATTCTGACGTCAACTGCCGATTCCTGATTATCGCCTTCCTCATTGTTGTTTTTTTGGGGCGCCATTCTCGAGACCTGTCATCTTTCTTATCCACCATCTGCCTCTGCTCTTCTTCTTGTTGTTCCCATTGGCGCAGACGTTGGATTCTTCATTTTTTGGATTTGGTCAATCCATCAAGGCACCACCTGGGGTTCACCGGTTTGGCCGGCGGTTTGGCGCGCTCCCAATCTGGTTCCCGTCTTAGGGGGTTTTCATCTGACACCCTGGCGTCGGCCATCTCTTCTAGCCGATCGTGTGTGCTGGCTCTGCCCCCCAGCCACTTGTGCTGGTCAATCCTACCCCCCGGCCGATCATACTATTCAAGTCTGCCCCTTGGCCGATCATACCGGTCAACTCTGCCCCCCATCCAATCACGCACTGAAAGGCACCGATCCTCTTGCTCGCGCTAGTTTCTGCTGATCGGCTCTGATCCTCTGTCTCTGGAGCGTGACCTCTTGAACGGGCGATTGTCATGATATGGATTGTTGCACTCAGGGCAATTATCGGCTGACGGTAACCTGAGGTTATTTTGTTGGAGGTATGCCCTAGAGGGAATCATAGAGATGATGATATTCCATTTGTATCCATGATTTATATTGTGTTCCTTGAATATCCATTAAAGGCTACTTGAATTGATTTGCAATTATGTGAATTGTATGTGAAACTCTTTACTTGTATGGTTATTCTAAAGTTGTCCCTAGTCGGAGTTCATGTGAGGACACACATGAATATTAGACTAGCACATGTATTAGTTGATGACTATGTTTCACAAGTCATGGACATGGAGATGTTGAACTAATAATGTAGGCACATTTGGAGACATGTGCTAGGACTGACCCAACACGAGAAGTAGTTCTCTCTTTACACAACATATACGCTTTGTCCTTAGACCTGAGATTGTCGCATGTATTCAAGATGTGGATCGACTTACTTAGGGGCTATCAAACGCTACGCCGTAACAGGGTAGTTATAAGGGTAGCTTTCAGATTTGTCAAGAAGCATGCTATGAGACATAGTTAATCAAGATGGGATTTGCCCCTCTCTGATTGAGAGTGATATCTCTGGGCCCCTCGACTGATCGGATCCGAAAATGCATGGCCATGCTACGTACAGTTAAGAGTTAACCTACAAAGGAATTCCGAATCATAGGATCAAGAAAGAGCGGTCGGCTTGAAGCTGGACCAACTATCATGAGGCAAAGGGAATAGCATGTATATAATGTTGTGATGGTTCGTCTGATATGATCTTCGTGTGCGTATAGGAGTTGGCACGTCTTGCTAGAGGCCGCTACCGACTATTGGGCTGAGTAGGAGTACTCGGGCCATGTCTATACGTATCCGAACCCATAGGGTCACACACTTAAGGGGCTGGAAGCCCAATTCGGATGTGATCTGAGTTGGATTAGGTTTAGAAGTACTAATGAGCCTCGGACCCAGAGGCCTGTTAGGAACCTCTATAAATAGAGGGGTGGGGGCGCCCTAGGGTTTACACCTTTTTGGTGAAACACATCTGCTGCGCCTCCCACGCCCTCGCCTGTTGCAACTCGCGGACCTAGCAGTCCGGCTTGCGACGCTTCCTCCCTGCACGTGTGGATACCTTGGAGGTGTTGCGCCTGCAGCACTTGGACGAGCTGCCGACGAGCCACGACAAGCCACCGACGAGCTACAACGAGCCGCGGCACGAGGGCGATCTTGCTGCACGTGGACGAGCTGCTGAGGAGCTGTTGGACATCGACGTGATCGACTACGTACGACTACGCTGATCGACTTCGCTGCATCGACGTGAATCTACATCTTCCGCACCAGTGCGTCGAGTGGTAATCCCATGGTCCTTATACGGCAGTTTTCCTAGTTTACGCGGTAGAAAAATTTTGATTTGCGCTAGCGTAGCCTACCTCGTATCCCAACAGTGGTATCAGAGCCGTAGCTGTTTAGTTTTGGATTCGGGATGTGTGCATATGGAGATATGCGAGTTTTCAGTTCGATCTATGTCCTGGTTTCGTGTTCTTGCTGCAATGGTAGTGTAACGACATACTCCTACCGGTCAGGTTTCCACCATCGGAGTTAAGTGATACACGTAATTCC
This sequence comes from Setaria italica, assembly GCF_000263155.2. Taxonomy (NCBI): domain Eukaryota; kingdom Viridiplantae; phylum Streptophyta; class Magnoliopsida; order Poales; family Poaceae; genus Setaria; species Setaria italica. The sequence goes on along the minus strand of NC_028450.1, from coordinate 18,749,642 downwards.
AGTTGCAGTGAGCGAAGATCAATGTGATTGGTCGAATCGAAATCCAGGTTCATACGCCAGGCGCATGTGATGTGCTATAGTAGATTGGATCTACTACCGGGTCGAGATTTTGCCGTGTGCGTGTGCTTCGGTAAATCAGCCATAACTTTTCGGTACGATCTCGGATCGGGGCAAATTTTATATGAAAATTGATCTACAGAAAAGGTTACACATGAAATTCAACCGCTTTGCTATTTTTGGCAAAATTAGATTTCCCAAATTTGTCTTGGAAGATGGAGTTTCGGGCCTCCGAAAATTGGAACGTTAGGACACTTAACTCTGTTTTGCAGGATGTATGTATCTTGTGATCAGTATGGCCCCTTTGTGTATGTGATGCATGTGTGTAACTCACTCGTGACCTGCGCGTCACGCGTACAGCAACACAACTGGAGCTATATGTGTTGTCACTTTAATGTATTTAATGGTCTGCGTACCAATCTGTGATGATCCAAGCAACTATGTAATCTTTATTGCTAGCTTCTTTACTAGCCATTAGGTGTAATAGCATGTTCTAGTTCTTGGAGGACTCATCACCAGGAGGATGGCGCACATGGAACATAGAGATGGAGATCACCATGGTGAACAGGTTCTGTGGAGATGGAGATCACCATAAGAGAACGGGCCATACTGTGTCACAACTGTATGAATGCTATTCTATTTATGTTTTACTTTCTGCATGCTGTGATGTTAGAAGTAGAACGATCCCTCATAATGTTTAAGTTAGTATGCCCTCCCAACTAAAACTTGCACCATCCCATGTCTTGTACAATTAGTGGTGGGTCTATGAAATTAGGGTGCCACTAGTTTTCCTTGACTAGACGGGTTTGTGTCAGACACTTACACGCATAAGGGTTGGTTTGCTTAATAAGGTTATCTTAACGGTTAAGGACCTTGGGGCATAAAGGTTGGGCGCCGAGACATGGAGATGTCACCCAACAACAGGAGTCATATGTGATATGATTAGTAAAAGTTGCTTACCGATCTACCTTGTTTGCTAGCGGTGATGCTAAAGCTCACTAGTAGACTTGTTAGTTGTGGATCCTGAATCACTAAGTATCAATAGAGGGATATTGGTTTTAGTGGGAGTAGATTCTGTTAAAATAGTTTAATGTGATTTGCTCTATCATGGATACGTTTGTCTTAGTGTATTTTGCATTATTTTTGTTGTAGATTAAATGGCACCTAGCAGCACTACACCGTTTGCTTTGCGTTCGGTCCTTAAGAAGGACAAGTTGAATGGAACAAACTACTCGGATTGGATCCGTAACCTGAGAATTGTTCTCAGGACTCAGAAAAAGGAAGATGTTCTAGACAACCCACTACCAGAAGAACCTGTTGATGATGCACCTGCTGCTGCTAAGAATGCTTACAAGAAAGCATGTGATGCTAACCTCGAAGTAAGCTGCCTTATGCTTGCTTGCATGGAACCCGAGCTGCAGATGCAGTTCGAAACAAACCATGAGGCGCACGATATGATCGTGGCGCTTAGTGACATGTTCCAAACACAGGCCAGGACTGAAAGGTTCAATGTGTCTAAGGCCTTTGTGGAGAGCAAGCTAGCAAAAGGCGCAGCAGTAGGATCACACGTAATCAAGATGGTTGGTTACACTCAACGGTTGGAGAAGCTGGGCTTCCCAATGGACATGGAGATGTTGAACTAATAATGTGGGCACATGTGGAGACATGTGCTAGGACTGACCCAACACGAGAAGTAGTTCTCTCTTTACACAACATATCCGCTTTGTCCTTAGACCTAAGATTGTCGCATGTATTCAAGATGTGGATTGACTTACTTAGGGGCTATCAAACGCTACGCCGTAACAGGGTAGTTATAAAGGTAGCTTTCGGGTTTGTTAAGAAGCATGCTATGAGACATGGTCAACCAAGATGGGATTTGCCCCTTGAGTTATCGGATCCGAAAATGCATGGCCATGCTACGTATAGTTAAGAGTTAACCTACAAAGGGATTCTGAATCATAGGATCGAGAAAGAGCGGTCGGCTTGAAGCTGGACCAAATATCGTGAGGCAAAGGGAATAGCATGTATATAATGTTGTGATGGTTTGTCTGATATGATCTTCGTGTGCGTATAGGAGTTGGCACATCTTGCTAGAGGCCGCTACCGACTATTGGGCCAAGTAGGAGTACTCGGGCCATGTCTATACGTATCCGAACCCATAGGGTCACACACTTAAGAGGCTGGAAGCCCAATTCAGATGTGATCTGAGTTGGATTAGGTTTAGAAGTACTAATGGGCCTCGGACCCAGAGGCCTGTTAGGAACCTCTATAAATAGAGGGGTGGGGGTGCCCTAGGGTTTACACCTTTTTGGTGAAACACATCTGCTGCGCCTCCCACGCCCTCGCCTGTTGCAACTCGAGGACCTAGTAGTCTAGCTTGCGACACTTCCTCCCTACACATTTGGATACCTTGGAGGTGTTGCACCTGCAGCACTTGGACGAGCCGTCGACGAGCCACGACAAGTCGCCGACGAGCCACGACGAGCCGATGACAAGCCGCGGCACGAGGGTGATCTTGCTGGACGTGGACGAGCTGGTGAGGTGCTGCTGGACGTCGACGTGATCGACTACGTACGACTACGCTGATCGACTTCGCTGCATCGACGTGAATCTACATCTTCCGCACCAGTGCGTCGAGTGGTAATCCCGTGATCCTTATACGGCAGTTTTCCTGGTTTACGCGGTAGAAAAATTTTCATTTGCGCTAGAGTAGCCTACCTCGTATCCCAACATATTTTCCCAGCAGTGGATGAAGAACGGGCATCGCCAATGATCTTCATGTTGGCGCATCATCTCTTCGCGGTGTCTCGAACTTTCCTGCTGCCGCTGATACTTGTTGAGCAAGAATTGGGAGGTGATGGTTCTACGCGGTCTCTCCGATCCTTCGCCTTCATCTTCGACCCATCTTTTCCCTTTGACATCCTCGACCGTGGCCTGATTTCAGGGGTCCACGGTGCCGTTTCTCTTAGCTGATTCCGACGTCAGCACCTTGGTTTGAAGCACGTTTCTTCCCATATCAACTATGTTAGTAGGGAAAGGATGTTGATCGTGTTGGAGGTATGCCCTAGAGGCAATCATAGAGATGATGATATTCCATTTGTATCCATGATTTGTATGTTGTGTTCATTGAATATCCATTGAAGGCTACTTGAATTGATTTGCAATTATGTGAATTGTATGTGAAACTCTTTACTTGTATGGTTATTCTAAAGTTGTCCCTAGTCGGAGTTCATGTGAGGACACACATGAATATTAGACTAGCACATGTATTAGTTGATGACTATGTTTCACAAGTCATGGACATGGAGATGTTGAACTAATAATGTGGACACATGTGGAGACATGTGTTAGGACTGACCCAACACGAGAAGTAGTTCTCTCTTTAAACAACATATACGCTTTGTCCTTAGACCTGAGATTGTCGCATGTATTCTAGATGTGGATCGACCTACTTAGGGGCTATCAAACGCTACGCCGTAACAGGGTAGTTATAAAGGTAGTTTTCGGGTTTGGCAAGAAGCATGCTATGAGACATGGTCAATCAAGATGGGATTTGCCCCTCTCTGATTGAGAGTGATATCTCTGGGCCCCTCGAGTGATCGGATCCGAAAATGCATGGCCATGCTACGTACAGTTAAGAGTTAACCTACAAAGGGATTCCGAATCACAGGATCGAGAAAGAGCGGTCGGCTTGAAGCTAGACCAAATATCGTGAGGCAAAGGGAATAGAATGTATATTATGTTGTGATGGTTGGTCTGATATGATCTTCGTGTGCGTATAGGAGTTGGCACGTCTTGCTAGAGGCCGCTACCGACTATTGGGCCGAGTAGGAGTACTCGGGCCATGTCTATACGTATCCGAACCCATAGGGTCACACACTTAAGGGGCTGGAAGCCCAATTCGGATCTGATCCGAGTTGGATTAGGTTTAGAAGTACTAATGGGCCTCGGATCCAGGGGCGCCCTAGGGTTGACACCTTTTTGGCGAAACACACCTGCCGCACCTCCCACGCCCTCGCCTGTTGCAACTCGCGAATCTAGCAGTCCGGCTTGCGACGCTTCCTCCCTGCACGTGTGGATACCTTGGAGGTGTTGCGCCTGCAGCACTTGGACGAGCCGCCGACAAGCCACGACGAGCCACGACGAGCCGACGACGAGCCGCGGCACCGGAGGCGATCTTGCTGCACGTGGATGAGCTGATGAGGAGCTGCTGGACGTGACATGATCGACTACGTACGACTACGTTGATCGACTACGTACGACTACGTGATCGTCTTCACTGCATCGACGCATATCTACATCTTCCGCACCAGTAGTGCGTCGAGTGGTAATCCCGTGATCCTTATACGGCAGTTCTTCCTGGTTATACACGGTAGAATTTTTTGTATTGCGCTAGCGTAGCGTACCTCGTATCCCTACAGATCGATCTTCATCGGCTTTACTAGCTTCGCCGGGACTTCGAGTTTGAGTCTGCCTTGCTCAATGGCCGACTGTATCTGCTGATGGAAGATTTTGCAGTCGTTTGTGTCGTGAGATGTGGCATTGTGCCACTTGCAATATTTCATCTTTTTGAGTTGCTCGGCCGATGGAATGGAGTGGTAGGGTGAGAGCTTGATCTTCCCCTCTTAGAGAAGTAAGTCGAAGATCTTATCGGCCTTTGTCGTGTCAAAGCCGAACATCTCTAGTTCTTTCTTCCCGAATGGGCATGATATCGGCTTTTTCCCTTTTACCCATTCTACCAGACCGATTTCTTCTTCCTCTTCAGATTCAGATCCTTCCAAGTACGCCACCTTCTTTTGAAAATTTCTCCGCTGATCAAAAGGGCGTACTTCTTGACCGGCCAATCGGTGAACGATTTGACTCAAGCTTTCGAACTCCTGGGAGGCGTACTTCACTTTGATGTGTGGCAGGAGACCTTGGAAGGCGATATCGACCAGCTGAGCGTCGATCAGGACTAGGGTGTAGCATTTGTTTCTGACCTCTCTGAACCTCTGCACGTAATTGGTCACTGGCTCGTCGCTCCTCTACCTAAGGCTGGTCAAATCTGAGAGCTTCATCTCATGGACTCCTGCATAGAAGTACTTGTGGAATTGTTTCTCCAGATCGGCCCCAGTAATGATGGAATTGGGCGGTAGCATAGTGAACCACTGGAAAGCTGACCGGACAGAGATGACGAGAACAGACATACCCACAGAGCATCTTGTGTGGCGGCCTCCCCGCACTGGATGATGAATCTATTTACGTGCTCCACAGTTGAGGTATCATCCAGCCCCAAGAACTTGTTGAAGTCGGGAACTTTATACCGATGGGGAAACGGCAATAAGTCGTAGGCGGGCGGGTACGGCGTTTTGTACGTATAGGTTTGTACCTTCAGCTTTAACCTGAATTGATCTTGAATCACCTTTGCTATCCTTGCTGTCCAATCCACTTGCTGCTGATGAACGACTGGTTGAGGGATCGGCACATGTTGATGGATCGGCGGTGGGATGGCCGGGTGATGGATCAAAGCATGCGGCAGATTTTGCGGCAATGTGGCCGGCTGAGCGGTTGACAGTTGGTGTGGCGGAACCGTCCAACTTAAACTGGTTTAAATGCGCCTAATTACTGCCGACGCAGCAATTATCCGAAGCGCACTTAAAACAGTACAAGTCCGGTCGTCCGTCGAGTGTCCCTAGGACTCCTCGAAAGATCCACATCGAGTCTCATAGCCATACATCAGGATTGTATCCGCGATGGGATAGCATCAACAAATATTACATTTTTACATACATATAAGAGGTACGAGTTAATACAAGACATAATTTGAAGCAAACTTAATAGTGCAGTGTTAGACAGAGTTCTAGGACTTAAAACACAAACGGTTCAGGTGGAGATGAGCATTATAGAACTTCTTCTAAGGGTATTGTGAGACTCATAACAATACCCTAGGGTTTCGGGGCTTCCTCCTCGGTGGACTCCTGCGGTGCTTCTGAAAAGATAGCCACAAGGGATAACCCTGAGTACGGTGTACTCAGCAAGTCTTACCCGACTAACCAATATAATAATAATTTTTCTTGGAAGTACATGATAGCTTTTTGGTGTACTGGGCTGATACATTTTGCCGAAAAGCTTACTACAAGTGATGCCTTAGTTTTATCGTTTATTTGGGTTAAGTTGTTACCTAACCATTCTAGATGATGAGAAAAGATTAAATGCAAAAAAATAAGGTATTAAGTCATACATCAATCATTATCAGAAGGATATAACATTCATGGATTTATACTACGATGCTCAACAGTGATCAAGTGCATTCATAACCGAGAATTGCGGCGATCCGGATCATATTACATCCTGCAGGAGAGTACCCTGATCACTAGTTATATACGACTGTCTAGGTCGTACGTGACGACTTTTTGGTTAGTAAAACTGTGGTGTATCCACCTCGGGTTAGCTTGATTAAACAGAGTTAAGCCGCCTAACATGCGACACTCCTGCCTAACCCATGTTAACACGAAGTGCCGTCGGATTTCATCCGATTTAACCACTTGAACAAGATCGAGTTTAGCAAACCCACACGAAGGTAAGTGGTTCCAGAGAATACTACGAGTCCACTGAGTTAAACAAGTTTACCCATTTAGTTCGGCCATAAAATCCAACATCAGAGTTTTACAGGGTTCCAAGGAAAAAAATAACAAAAGGTAAAACCACTAGCGGAAGCAATCGTCGGGGTCGGACATCCCTGGTGAGGCCAACCGGGACATCACTGATTCCTCTCCTCGCCGTCCGAGGAAGGATCCCACTCGACCGTCCAACCCGGCGGGAGCTGGGGTGGCCAAGCGCCAGCAAGAGAGGGGTCGGAAGCAGCAGCTTCACCTGAAAACAGGAGCCACAACAAGGCTGAGCTGCTAAGCTCAACAAGACTTAACCGATAGGAGTAAAACTACTCTACACTTCTAGACATGCAAGGCTTTTGGTTGAGGGGTTTGTTTGCCAAAGCACTAAGTAGTGTTGGGGATACGAGGTAGGCTACACTAGCGCAATTCAAAAATTCTACCGCATATAACCAGGAAGAACTGCCGTATAAGGATCACGGGATTACCACTCGACGCACTACTGGTGCGGTAGATGTAGATATGCGTCGATGCAGTGAAGACGATCACGTAGTCGTACGTAGTCGATCACGTCCAGCAGCTCCTCAGCAGCTCGTCCACGTGCAGCAAGATCGCCTCCGGTACCGCGGCTCGTCGTCGGCTCGTCGTGGCTCGTCAGCGGCTCGTCCAAGTGCTGCAGGCGCAACACCTCCAAGGTATCCACACGTGCAGGGAGGAAGCGTCGCAAGCCGGACTGCTAGATCCGCGAGTTGCAACAGGCGAGGGCGTGGGAGGCGCGGCAGGTGTGTTTCGCCAAAAGGTGTAAACCCTAGAGCGCCCCCACCTCTCTATTTATAGAGGTTCCTGACGGGCCTCTGGATCCGAGGCCCATTAGTACTTCTAAACCTAATCCAACTCGGATCAGATCCGAATTGGGCTTCCAGCCCCTTAAGTGTGTGACCCTATGGGTTCGGATACGTATAGACATGGCCCGAGTACTCCTGCTCGGCCCAATAGTCGGTAGCGGCCTCTAGCAAGACGTGCCAACTCCTATACACACACGAAGATCATGTCAGACGAACCATCACAACATAATATACATGCTATTGTTGGAGGTATGCCCTAGAGGCAATCATAGAGATGATGATATTCCATTTGTATCCATGATTTGTATATTGTGTTCATTGAATATCCATTAAAGGCTACTTGAATTGATTTGCAATTATGTGAATTGTATGTGAAACTCTTTACTTGTATGGTTATTCTAAAGTTGTCCCTAGTCGGAGTTCATGTGAGGACACACATGAATATTAGACTAGCACATGTATTAGTTGATGACTATGTTTCACAAGTCATGGACATGGAGATGTTGAACTAATAATGTGGACACATGTGGAGACATGTGTTAGGACTGACCCAACACGAGAAGTAGTTCTCTCTTTAAACAACATATACGCTTTGTCCTTAGACCTGAGATTGTCGCATGTATTCTAGATGTGGATCGACCTACTTAGGGGCTATCAAACGCTACGCCGTAACAGGGTAGTTATAAAGGTAGCTTTCGGGTTTGTCAAGAAGCATGCTATGAGACATAGTCAATCAAGATGGGATTTGCCCCTCTCTGATTAAGAGTGATATCTCTGGGCCCCTCGAGTGATCGGATCAGAAAATGCATGGCCATGCTACGTACGGTTAAGAGTTAACCTACAAAGGGATTCCGAATCACAGGATCGAGAAAGAGCGGTCGGCTTGAAGCTAGACCAAATATCGTGAGGCAAAGGGAATAGCATGTATATTATGTTGTGATGGTTCGTCTGATATGATCTTCGTATGCGTATAGGAGTTGGCACGTCTTGCTAGAGGCCGCTACCGACTATTGGGCCGAGTAGGAGTACTCGGGCCATCTCTATACGTATCCGAACCCATAGGGTCACACACTTAAGGGGCTGGAAGCCCAATTCGGATCTAATCCGAGTTGGATTAGGTTTAGGAGTACTAATGGGCCTCGGATCCAGAGGCCCATCAGGAACCCCTATAAATAGAGGGGTGGGGGCGCCCTAGGGTTTTACACCTTTTGGCTGAACACACTTGTCGCGCATCCCACGCCCTCGCCTGTTGCAACTTGCGGATCTAGCAATCCGGCTTGCGACGCTTCCTCCCTGCACGTGTGGATACCTTGGAGGTGTTGCGCCTGCAGCACTTGGACGAGCCATCGACGAGCCGCCGACGAGCCACGACGAGCCGACGACGAGCCGCGGCACCGGAGGCGATCTTGCTGTGCACGTGGATGAGCTGCTGAGGAGCTGCTGGACGTGATCGACTACGTACGACTACGTTGATCGACTACGTACGACTACGTGATCGTCTTCACTGCATCGACGCATATCTACATCTTCCGCACTAGTAGTGCGTCGAGTGGTAATCCCGTGATCCTTATACGGCAGTTCTTCCTGGTTATACGCGGTAGAAATTTTGATTTACGCTAGTGTAGCCTACCTCGTATCCTAACAGTGGTATCAGAGCCGTAGCTGCTTAGTTTTGGATTCGGGATGTGTGCATATGGAGATATGCGAGTTCTCTGTTTGATCTATGTCCTGATTCCGTGCCCTTGCTGCAATGGTAGTGTAACGACATACTCCTACCGGTCGGTTTCCGCCATCGGAGTTAAGTGATACACGTAAATCCAGTTGCAGTGAGCGAAGATCAATATGATTGGTCGAATCGAGATCCAGGATCATACGCCA
>NC_028450.1:18737898-18740172 GCF_000263155.2 Setaria italica | reverse complement strand
AGATGGTTGGGTACGCTCGACGGTTGGAGAAGCTAGGCTTCCCACTGGGCCAAGAGTTGGCCACTGATTTCCTTCTTTCATCTCTTCCGGCTAGCTATGGGAACTTCATCTCGAACTACCATATGCATGGGACGGAGAAGGGTCTGAATGAGCTGTGTGGTATGCTCAAGACAGCAGAGGCTGACATTAAGAAAAGCGCTAGTACCAGCCATGTGATGGCGATACAGAACAAGCCCAGCTTTAAGAAGAAGGGCAATTCTTGGAAGAAGAAGAAGGGCAAGGCTGGAACGTCCAAGCCAAACCCACCGCCCAAGGCTAAAGCTGGACCTGGACCTGCTCCAGATAAAGAGTGCTTTTACTGTCATGAACTTGGTCACTGGAAGAGAAACTGCAAGCAGTACCTAGCTTCGTTGAAGAACGGCGGAAGTAAGAGTACTTCTACCTCAGGTACGCTTGTTGTTTATGTTATAGACAACATATTTCTCGCTGATACAGTTATTAATTCTTGGGTATTTGATACCGGATCGGTTGCTCATATTTGCAATTCGATGCAGGGAATGATAAGAAGTAGAAGCGAGGAAAGAGGAGAAGTTGATTTCCGCGTGGGCAATAATGCAAGAGTTGCTGCTTTGACCGTCGGGACGATGCAACTCCACCTCCCGTCAGGATTTATTATGGAGTTGAATAATTGTTATTTTGTTCCTAGTTTAAGTCGAAACATTTTATCTCCTTCATGTTTGATGAAGGATGGTTATTCATTTGCGAGTGAAAACAATGGTTGTGTGATCTCTAAGAATAATATGTTTATGGCTTTTGCACCCATTGTGAATGGATTATTTGTTTTAAATCTTGATGGTTCACCTGTCTGTAATGTAAGTGCTAAAAGGCCTCGGCCTAATGATTTGAGTCCTACCTACTTGTGGCATTGTCGTTTGGGTCATATAAGTGATAAGCGCATGAAGAAGCTCCATTCTGATGGACTTCTAACTTCGTTTGATTTTGAATCATACGAGACATGTGAGGCTTGCTTGCTAGGCAAGATGACCAAGACGCCTTTCACAGGATTTCCTGAGAGAGCAGTAGACTTGTTGGAACTCGTACATAGTGATGTATGCGGACCAATGAGCACGACGGCTAGAGGAGGATTCCAATACTTCATAACTTTCACTGATGATTTTAGTAGATATGGCTATGTCTACTTGATGAGGCACAAGTCTGAAACCTTTGAAAAGTTCAAGGAATTTCAGAATGAAGTTGAAAATCAGCGTGGCAAGAAAATTAAGGCCTTACGATCTGATCGTGGAGGCGAGTATTTGAGCCACGAGTTTAGCAATCATCTAAAGAGTTGCGGAATTGTTCCACAACTTACGCCGCCTGGAACACCTCAGAGAAACGGTGTGTCCGAGCGACGTAATCGAACTTTGTTAGACATGGTTCGATCAATGATGAGCCAGTCGGACCTACCGTTGTCATTTTGGGGATACGCTCTAGAAACAGCAGCTTTCACACTTAATAGGGTACCATCTAAATCCGTAGTTAAGACACCATATGAGATGTGGACTGGAAAGGTTTCTAGTTTGTCTTTTCTAAAGATTTGGGGATGTGAAGTGTTTGTCAAGCGACTTCAGTCGGACAAGATCACACCCAAGTCGGATAAGTGCATTTTCGTGGGATATCCAAAGGAAACTTTGGGATATTATTTCTACAACCGATCAGAAGGCAAAGTGTTTGTCGCTCGGAACGGGGTTTTCCTAGAGAAAGAGTTTCTCAAAGGAGAAAAGAGTGGAAAGACTGTGCATCTTGAAGAAGTTCAAGATGAGCCAATCGGGCAAGAATCAATGAGTGATGCTAACGTAGCAGAACAAGTTGAGATACCCATGGCAAGAGAAGTACCGCCACAACCACGAAGGTCGGCAAGGCTCCGCAAAATGCGGGAAATATTATTGTTGGACAATGATGAGCCTGCGACATATGCGGAAGCAATGATGGACCCAGACTCCGAAAAATGGCAGAGTGCCATGCAATCCGAAATAGAGTCCATGGGAGACAATCAAGTTTGGAACTTGGTTGACCCGCCTGATGGTGTTAAAGCCATAGAGTGCAAGTGGATCTATAAGAAGAAAAAGGACATGGATGGAAATGTTCACATCTACAAAGCACAACTTGTCGCAAAAGGTTTTCGACAAGTTCAAGGAGTTGACTACGACGAGACCTTCTCGCCCGTAGTGATGCTTAAGTCCATTCGGATTATTCTAGCTATAGCTGCATATTCGA
>NC_028450.1:18734945-18736591 GCF_000263155.2 Setaria italica | reverse complement strand
ATAGAGATGATGATATCCCAGTTCGTATCGCATGATTTGCATATGGTGATTCATTGAATATCCATTAAAGGCTACTCTGAACTGATTTGCACATTATGTAAATGTATGTGAAACTCTTTCCTTGTATGGTTATTATAAAGTTGTCCCTAGTCGGAGTTCATGTGAGGACACACATGAATATTAGACTAGCACATGTATTAGTTGATGACTATGTTTCACAAGTCATGGACATGGAGATGTTGAACTAATAATGTGCGACACATGTGGAGACATGTGTTAGGACTGACCCAACACGAGAAGTAGTTCTCTCTTTAAACAACATATACGCTTTGTCCTTAGACCTGAGATTGTCGCATGTATTCTAGATGTGGATTGACCTACTTAGGGGCTATCAAACGCTACGCCGTAACAGGGTAGTTATAAAGGTAGCTTTCGGGTTTGTCAAGAAGCATGCTATGAGACATGGTCAATCAAGAAGGGATTTGCCCCTCTCTGATTGAGAGTGATATCTCTGGGCCCCTCGAGTGATCGGATCCGAAAATGCATGGCCATGCTACGTACGGTTAAGAGTTAACCTACAAAGGGATTCCGAATCACAGGATCGAGAAAGAGCGGTCGGCTTGAAGCTAGACCAAATATCGTGAGGCAAAGGGAATAGCATGTATATTATGTTGTGATGGTTCGTCTGATATGATCTTCGTATGCGTATAGGAGTTGGCACGTCTTGCTAGAGGCCGCTACCGACTATTGGGCCGAGTAGGAGTACTCGGGCCATGTCTATACGTATCCGAACCCATAGGGTCACACACTTAAGGGGCTGGAAGCCCAATTCGGATCTGATCCGAGTTGGATTAGGTTTAGGAGTACTAATGGGCCTCGGATCCAGAGGCCCATCAGGAACCCCTATAAATAGAAGGGTGGGGGCGCCCTAGGGTTTTACACCTTTTGGCTGAACACACTTGCCGCGCCTCCCACACCCTCGCCTGTTGCAACTCGCGGATCTAGCAATCCGGCTTGCGACGCTTCCTCCCTGCACGTGTGGATACCTTGGAGGTGTTGCGCCTGCAGCACTTGGACGAGCCATCGACGAGCCGCCGACGAGCCACGACGAGCCGACGATGAGCCGCGGCACCGGAGGCGATCTTGCTGTGCACGTGGATGAGCTGCTGAGGACCTGCTGGACGTGATCGACTACGTACGACTACGTGATCGTCTTCACTGCATCGACGCATATCTACATCTTCCGCACCAGTAGTGCGTCGAGTGGTAATCCCGTGATCCTTATACGGCAGTTCTTCCTGGTTATACGCGGTAGAAATTTTGATTTGCGCTAGTGTAGCCTACCTCGTATCCCAACAGCTATTCCCTTTGCCTCACGATATTTGGTCTAGCTTCAAGCCGACCGCTCTTTCTCGATCCTGTGATTCGGAATCCCTTTGTAGGTTAACTCTTAACCGTACGTAGCATGACCATGCATTTTTGGATCCGATCACTCGAGGGGCCCAGAGATATCACTCTCAATCAGAGAGGGGCAAATCCCATCTTGATTGACCATGTCTCATAGCATGCTTCTTGACAAACCCGAAAGCTACCTTTATAACTACCCTGTTACGGCGTAGCATTTGATAGCCCCTAAGTAGGTCGAT